>NW_026614930.1:0-83822 GCF_030052815.1 Hevea brasiliensis
TTCTCGCAGCTAAAGACCCTAGACCAGGGAGAAAATTCATAAAATAATTTTTGGGATTCCAAAGAAAGGGTCATTGAGGTTCCTATGGCATTAGAATGCAATAAAATACTTAGAAAAATTTTTCAATCGGTCTGAGACAATTTTAGTCTGTTACTTAAGCAAGGCATTTGGTCATTTAGTCATCGGAGATGATTTTGACCAACTTGTCCAATTAAATAAATAATTATTATGACATAAAATAGGAATAAATATTGATGAAAATTAAATTAAAAATGAGTAAAAAAAGAAGAAAGAAAGATAAACCAACAACTCGGTAAGAGCAAAATTTGGTCGATTAAATTTGAGGTCAATATTAACAAAAAATGATGATTATTAATTTAATGAAGCAAAATTAATTTAATTAATGGAAATTATGAAAATTAAAAATAATTATTGAAAAGTCAAATTATAATGATTATAAACTTCAAAATAATTTCAAATTTGCCATTCTACTTATTTACCATATTGCCATTAAATATTTAATTATTATATAGGTTAATTATTGAAAAAAAATCTGCATTTTTCCCTTCTTCTTCCCATCACTTGCCTTCTTCTCTTCTTCTCTAAAATTCTCCATTAAAACCCAAAATCCAAAGCTTAAAACCTAAGTCTCAACCAAATTTTTCTTGGAAAAATTATAGCCCACCAAACTAAAGCCTAATTAGTAGAAAGCACTCAAGAAAACCAAAAAAAAAAAATGAGTTTGGAGCAAGAGAAATTTCAGCCAAGGTGGACCAAGAAGGAGCTTCAAGTTTTTGATTGATTAGAAGGTTGAATTGAAGTTGAGTGAAGCTAAGGAATAAGGTTAGTGCTAGAAATTCTCTTAGAATTTAAAATTATTGCAAGTTGATTTAGGGTTTGCTCAAATATGGAATTTTATGTTGTGACTTTAATTTGATGATGTTGAGGTTGATTATTAAATATTAGAAGTGTTATAAATGTGAATTTAAGTTTGGAAGTTGGGTTAAATTGAAAATTGGGAGTGCTTCTCTTATGCAGGAAATTTGGACCTATGAGTCCAGGGTATTGTTTGACCTATAACTTAGGTTGTGTGACTCCAATTGGTATGAGGCCAATTGAAGGTGAAACTAGACACATAATGACACAACTTTGGTGAAGAAACCATGCCCAGAAAACCAAACCAACTTGACCAAAAGTTTGCCTAATTCAGGTGACCTGCAATCTGCACGGGCAAAATGACCAAATGAACAGTATTTGGTCATTTGGCCACTGCTCAATATAGAAAGGTCAATTGACCTGAAATTTTACCAGAAACAAGTTGAGATATAGACCAACAACTTTCATGAAGAAACCTGACCCAAATTATGACCATAACCTAGTCAAATTGCCAACGAAACTTGAGTTACCAAATCTGGCAGAAACAATTTTACCCAGAATTTTGGGTTCTGCCCAATCCTGCCAGTCATGGTTTTTAGGCCATAACTTGAGCTACAAAACTCCAAATGGAGTGATTCAAAAAAGGAAATTCAACTATACAAAATAAGGAACAACTTTCATGTTGAACATTTTTCCAAATTCCCACTGCAAAAGTGACAAATGGAATAGTAAAGACAAAGCATGAAAACTGAAAATTCTTCCCAATTAACATTAAGCTTGGAAATGGTATTGGCAACCAATACCAACAAATTTTGAATGCAAAATGTGGTATCTTGGAGAACTTAGGTTCAATAAATTTATTATGTATTAAAAATTCAACAATTTGAGTGAATAGTAATGTTAATAGTAGTACAAAGACACAAAGTATAATAACTAAATTGGTGGAGGAAATTAAGGTATGAAATTTGGAATCCATAAAACATTCATGGATTACTTGGAATAGAAATAGTAATTCACCTAAATGACTCAATGACCATTTAAGTTATTTGAGTATATAGTTAAGAATTGTATTCCCATTACTAGTAGGTCTAATAAAACATGAGTGATACCACTTGAATATGAAATGAAATTAACCTAGATGGGTTGTTGAGTATAAATGGGATGAGGTTTACATTAGGATTTATGTTTCCATTACATATAAGATAATAACACCTTATGCAGTTATGAATCCATATAAATATTGTAATGAATAAATGAATCACATAAAAATATGAATGGAACATTAGTTTTCTTTATAAGAGAAAGGAAGAACGTTTTGAGTACAATGGTATATGAACACTATTGTTATGAATTGTGATCAATATGAATGATGTAAGGAATGTATGAATATTATGATGAATGTAAAAATTATGAAATTTATCATGAAATAACAAAGTCATAAAACACAATATATTAATATTTAATGATAATATATTGCCCTTGTATTGCCTAGACACATGTATCTAAAGTTGGATAGTTTGGCATGCCAATAGGGTATTGTTTTAGCGATCTTGCGAAAGGCTTTATGCTGTATTCATAGCTTTTATGCCGTATTCATGGCTTTTATGCCCGTATTCATAGCTTTTATGGCGATTATGTGATATCATGGCTTTTTAGCCATCTTATGCATACATGGTTGGCGTTCTGCGTCCCATGATATAATGACCCGAGCACGCGGTGTCCAATACCAACGACCCGTTATCGATTTAGTCGACTGTCATAGGTTACTTGGGCGATGAAATTTATTGAAATAAGTTAAGAATATTAGTAATAAAAATAAAATAAAAAATATTAGAAATTAAATAAATGAGTAAGATACCTAAAATAAATTAGAATAGTTATTTATTAGAAAGAATCGAAATGAATGGGTAGATATCAAAATTTACTTATTATGAAATAATGAGACAACCTAGAAAGTAGTGAGGAAATGCTAAAAGATTAGCAAAGAAAAATAAAAAACACATAAATATTGCAAATGTGACTTACATGATAATATAAGCATATATTTATTATTTTTAGATCATTTTCCTTTGTACATTATTACTGTACATTGGCGAAATAAACACTTTCAAAGAAGACTAAATTACGATAAAACATATTAAATTTTAGAATCGCATGTGAAGTATAAATAAATCTTAATTATTTAAATTATGTTTTATTTCTATCTTTATTTGTGTATTATTTTCTTGTTATATTATTGCACCACTAAGCAGCAATGCTTAGCGCGATGGAATTGTTTCTGGCGCGAATGCGAGATTAAAGCCAGAATACTAAGCAGAGATTTTGGAGTTACGATCTGCGAGCGTTCAAGGTTGTCACCTCCTCAGCAATGCATGTAGATAGGGCTCACATTAAGCATATCATATATTTTGTATATGTTATTTATTTCTTATATTGTAATTAATTTATATATCATGTAAATTAAAGATTTATTTAATTATTGCAAATATGTAAATAAATGCAAATTTGAGAATTTTGCTATAAGATTGGAGCATGAATGAATTTGTACAAATGAGTATAGATTTGAATTACATAATGATTTTTTTTTTCAAATGATGATATGAGTATGGAAATGATTATGAAATTAAAATGTATGGATGAGATTTGAAATATGAAAACTATGAGAATGATTGATCGATAATTATGATTAGCATGGATGAGATTTTTATTTTAAAATATTGTTGAATTTCAAGCAGGTGAATATTGAAATCGTAAGCGATAATAAAATAGGAAACTCCATGGTTTCTCCGTCGAAAAATAATTAATATTAAATTAAATGAGTTCAAAATTATTTAAAAAAATAAAGTAAGATAAGTTAGGTGCTTTGTACCGATTGTAATGCCTTGCTCGGCTACAACTTGTAGTCGGGTGAGGGTGTTCTGATATGCTATGGGCTTGTGTGATTGAGTTTGAAGGTAGTTGGGATACACACTTGCTTTGATTGAGTTTGCTTATGACAACGACTACCAATCAAGCATTGGGATGCCTCCATATGAAGCTTTGTATGGCGAAAGTGCGAGAACTCCTATGTTGGGATGAAGTTGGTGAAAGAAATATGATTGGGCTAGAAATTATTAAACAAGCAGAGGAAAAGATCAGTTGATCAGAGATCGACTCAAGGTTGCATCGGATCGTCGAAGTCCTATATTGATATAAAGAGAAGAGATATTGAATATCGATGGGTAATAAGGTATTCTTAAAAGTTTCTCCATAAAGAGGACATGAGAAGAGCGACACCCATAGCTGTTCAAGACTAATGCGGTAAAATTTTGAGACAAAATTTATTTTAAGGGGGAGGAGAATTGTAACACCCCTATGTTCGGTAGTGCATTCTACTGTTCCTGTGACTAGTGTTGTACGGACAGCTAGGATGCCTAGAACTACACTTAGATATGGATAAGGAGACATAAAATAATGAAATACAAGAAAAGAAAATACAAGAAAAATAAAGGAAAAATAATATCAATGAAATGTAACCAAGTTAAATGAGCCGAGAACCCTAGCGATGGGTGGCCTTTACAGGAAAGTTGCGGCGTGGACGTTGACTAGCTCACGGATGAGGAACCCTGGAAAATATTTTTAGGACTTAAATAAATGTCTATTAAAGTATAAATACAATTAGAAATATCAAAGAAAAATTAATTAATTAGTATAAAGAAAAATTGAGAAATTGAAAAACGGACAAAATCAGTGTTACCGAAAAATCGGGAATGCAACTTGAACAGGGGCATTGTGGTAATTTGACACCTCGAGTTGTCTTTTGACCTAAATGTCCATTAAAAATAAATGATATTACACTTGGAAAATGTTATGAAAAATTAAATTGGTGGTACATAGTTTAAATAGCAAAAATTGGGAGTTAAATGTGAGAATTTGGAAATTTAGATTAAACAAATGTTAAATTAACACATAGCGCTCCACTAACTCACCTAAGTGGACCACTACATCTTCATTTTGGATAGATTTTCATCTTCTTCAACCTTCCCAAAGAGCAGCCGAAACCAAGAAGAAAGAACCTCCATGGCCGCATTGTTTAGAAGCTTCATGCAAGCATGATCCAACCATGGAAACTTCAAGCATCTTTCATTAAAAGTTGTCCATACACCTTGGGCAGTAGATAGGCAACAAGAAGATCAAGTTTTGGAGAGGTTTTGAAGAGTTTCCAAAGTGATAAGTAGGTTTTTTTTTTTTATGCTTGCTTCATTAAAGTTTGTGTGGATGTTATGGGTAGTTGAATTGTGGAAAGATTTTTGGAATTTAATGTTTTAAGGGAGATGTATATTTTGGCAGCCATGGAAACTCCTTAAGGGTAGTTTATCTTTGCATGTAAATGGTAGATTAAAGTGTTGATGAAGTGTTTATGTGTGTAGGAATAAATTGGGTGATGAATACTAAATGTATATGTGAATGTACACTTGACTTTGGAAGCTTGGAAAGCTAAGTGAAGAAGAGTACAATTCGGCAATGTGAAGTGTGGACCAAAATATGTTGCTTTATGGTTTGGTTTATGGAATATTATTATTGAATTATGATACTTGTTATGGCAGCTTGTACATGTGTATAAGAGTTTGAGTTTGGACATGTAAATGAGCTATATTATGTAGTTAAATTGTGTGTAATTTGGACTTGGTAAATTCTGTACTATAAGGTGCATATTAAATGTGTAACTTGGTAATGTTAAATGTGTCCTTTGATGAGTGATAAACAATGTGCAATAGGGCAGTATGTATTTTGGCTTAGAACCTTAAGTGTGTGGCTCCAATTGGTATGAGACCAATTGGAGGTGAAACTAGGCACAAAAAGTGCCAACTTTCATGAAGGAAGCTTACCAAAATTCTACTTGGAAGGTAACTTGAAAAATGACCAAATCCGGATTAGTGCATTTAAGGCCTGAAAATTGACCATTTGGGCATCAGTTAGTATTTTGGCCATAACTCACTCAAAACAGGTCCAATTGACCTCAAATTTTTACCATGAATAGTTTAGACATATATTTACAAGTTTTATGAAGACACCAAATCCCAGAAATGACCATAAGAAAGTCAAATAGCTTGCACAAATTCGGGTCCAAAAACTGGCCGAACCAAAATTGACCTAAAATGACCTAAAGTGACCAATTTTGGTGCATTCTAACCAGCAATAGTAAAATAACCATAAGTTGGTCTACACAACTCAGAATGACCTAAAATTTTGCTCTGTGTGCAATAAGACACAGATCTACAAGTTTGTAGTTTTGGCCAAACCCAAAACCAGAGAACTAGGTCATCGGCTAGGTCAAATTAGTATACAAGGATCAGACAAATTGCAACAAAGCGCAATATACATGGAAATGAATTGGGTAACATGTACCAACCCTAAAGGCTACAAATGTGACATATTGATAACATTAAAACCTAATTCACCTAGATTGCAGAATTCGACATCCTAGGTTAACTAAGGTAATAATAATATTCAATAAATTAATTATTGAACCTTATTCTTAGAGATAGTTTATATGAGTAATGTAACTCTTCATATTGTGTTTCTCGATTAGCAAAGACTCGGGAAGGGAAGGAAACAGAGTGAGCCAAGAGGCAGTTATCAGAGGTTTGTGCACAACTAGTTTTTAACTGATTTTATTCTAAATATTTCATATAATTAAATGACATATTTTTCTTATGTATTATGTTTAACAAGCATTGGATTTAATTCAATGATTATTGAAAATTGTTATAGTATGTATGAATTTAGCTTTGTGAAATGGTATTTCCACAAGTATTAAGCATTGTTGTGAATTGAATAAATTATGTTTTGAAAAAATTATGATAGAACATGTTTTCAATTGTGATGGGCAATTTGCATGAAAAAATGCAAATGTATGATTTGAATTGTGATGAGCATAAAAATTATTGGATATTGGAATTGACTTTGAATCGAATTGTATTGTGATTTATGCTCACTAAAAGGATTGTGATATTGTTTTATATCTCACTATAGATGTTTGACTAGGTTATTATCCGTCTCTCTAATTTGTTGAGAAGACAATGGAGTTAGTTGTGTTTTGATTACCATGGTACGTGCACAGGCTTAGATTCTCCTCTTATTAGAGGTTAGATCTAAGTTTTTTTATGTTATGGCCCTTGCGGAAGATTCGTTATTGTGGTGTTTACTGTGCACGATGATTCGACCTCCCCGACCATAGGGAGTTAGAATCTGATTCAACCTCCCCGACCAAAGGGAGTTAGAATCACCCCAAAGTTGGCCCTTTCAGATTAGTCTTGCATAGTTGTGAGATCTGAGAATGGCTTTTGAGATAAAGAATGATTTATGAGATATAAAATGGATTTTGAGAAACAAAATGTTATTGAATAGTAAAGAATTGTGATTTCAATTATGATTTATGTATAATTCATTTTGCTGGAAATACTTAAATTGGTAGTTGTGATTTGATAAATTAAATATCGTGATCAAATTAATTTTATATAAATGATTAATATTATTGTTAATGAATATTTTGATTTTTGGAATTTGATGAATATCCAAATTTTCAAATTATTCTTGTAATTTTTGTTAAGGTATATTGTACTATGTTTTAAATTATAGTTGTGCACCAGAGTTCACCACTCAGCGATAGCTTTATCTTTGTCACAAGTGAAAAGAGCATAGAGCAATTGAGTAAGCTTCTTTGAAGAGACATTGAATCGGCTCAAGAATACCCATGTACACGGGTTTTGATGTATGCACGTAATAATATGTATGTAAATTATTTGAGATTGTATAAAATCTCTTATAAAATATATTGGTATGTAATTAAATGTAACTTATTGGAAATGTATATTTGATATTTCATTTTCCTTAATCGTTTTGTAATATTTTTTTTTGATTCTTTTAATCAATGAAATGTTTATTTTTTGATGAGGTTGGTATGAATATGAATTGATTTGATTATTGAGATTTGAATTGTGAGTTGAAATAAAGTTATTGGAGTTGTATTTGAGAAAACATATTGGGAGTGTTTTCCTCTTCACGTTTGAAGAACTCTTTTCTCAAAACACAGCAGGCACTTTGCCGAAATTTTGAAAAAAATTTTATAACACCAGATTTTGTCGATGATTTAAATTTCACTAAAATTGTTTTAAAATCCCTTGTAGTATATCTAATGGGTTATCGGTAGGCGCGATGGCAATTCATTAGGTATACTACGGAATCATTACATCTTACAAAGGAGTAGGGTGTGTGAAACACCTGTTTCACGATGTTTGATATCATAACTTAGCATAAATCCAAAAATAAGTTTAAATTCACTTTTACCTAGCTCTAATGTGCTAAACTTGATGTTCTTTAAATTTTGTGTTTTGAGTTCACGATTTACTACACTATTCAAGTTAATTTGTTGACTTTCTAAGGCTTAATAGGTATAGAATTCCAACTTCACCCACATACCACATTTTGGCCACTAAATTTGTTGGTTTTGATTGTTTACTCAAATTTTAAGTCTTTTAGGCAAATTTGCAAATTTTGAGATTTGGTGTCTCAAGTTGCACTGTTCTATTGGTCATTTTTCTGTTAGAATTTGGCAGAACTTCCTTCATAGAAAATGTTCCCTATCGTCTTAACTAAATTCTCATTTTTGAATCACTCCAATTGGAGTTTTGTAGCTCAAGTTATAGCCATTTGAACCATGGCTGCTAGATTGGACTTAACTTGATTTCAGGCAAATTTTAGTTTTAGCGTTTTAGGTCACCAAATTTGGGTGGCCAAATGACTTAGTTAATGGCATAGTTTGGATTTGTGTTCTTCACAAAAGCTTTAGTTCTATATCTCATCTATCCACTGGTAAAAGTTTAGGTCATTTAGACTGCCTAGCTCAAGTTATGGCCAAATGAACAAACACTGTTCATTTGGTTAGCTTGTACAGGGCAGACTTAGAATTTCCGAATTTGGTCAATTTATTAACTAGGTTTTAGTCACTTTTTGGGCATAGTTCCTCAATGAAAATTCTGTCATTTTGTGTCTATTTTCATTCCCAATTGGTCTCATACCAATTGGACTTGAAAATTTTCAGTTTAGTTTCTCAAAGGGACCTTGGTCCATTTGCACATAGCATGACCACATTGAATCCGAATTTAACCTCAACTCCAACACTTCCAACACACTTCACTTGGTCAAAAATGACCATTTCTCACCTCAAACTAGGTTAACCACATCATTTCACCATTTCTCCACTTTTTTTCTCCTAAACCCTAAGTGTCCAAAACCCTAACTCAATAAATTGTTGCATTTAACCAAATCTAAACATATCAATCTCACTACCACATTCATACAACTTGCCTAACATATTAAATTCAATCAAAACATAAGCTTATGCATAGTAACCCTAGCTGGCCGAATTTTCAGTTTGGTCCTCCACAAATGTTTTTATTTCATTTCTTTAGTTTCTAAGTTACTTTAAGCATATTTGCATGAAATTTAAAGAAAAAATTTAGAGTTTATTACTAACCTTTGTGTAGCAATTTCTAACTCCCCTTTTCTACAATTTGCTTTCTATTTCTTGCTCCTCTATACTCTTCAAGATGCAAGGATGAGGTTTAAGTTGATAATTTAGGGAAATTAGGGTTTAATTGGTGAGTTCAAAAGTTTGAGTGCAAGCTTCCATAGAGGTTTAGAAATGGAGAGGGAGAGAGAGATGGGAGACGGCTTGAAGAAGGAAGATAACTTTTTTTTTTTCTTTTCTTTTCTTTATGTCTTTTGTCTTATGGAAGATAAAAAATCAATTTAATTAAATTTATTAATTATAATATTTATAGCATCATGCATGATGTCATCTCCCTTCACTTTTTATTTTCTTTTTTTTTATTTATTTTTCTATTAGTTCTTTAATTTAATTCCCGACTCCAAAATTTTCTTTTCTCTGATTTTATTTGACAATTAGGTCAGGAGTCAGCTCTCGGAGTTAATTAACCATATTGCCCCTCGCCGGTTCAACCCGGTTTGCAAATAATTTAATATTTCTTTTGGCTCCCTGACCTAATTATTTGACTGGCTTAACAACCTTTTTCCATGATTTTCTCTTTTCCACTGTCTTTGTAATAGTCTTTAGGACCGCGGCGTCATATTTTACGGTTCGAAATTTGAGTTTAAATTGACTTCGCAATCGTTCCCAAGAAGGTCACCCATCGCTGTGACTCTCGGCTCGTTTAACTTCTTATGTTCTGTTTTTCTTATTTATACTTAACTAATTGGCAATTACTAATCATTTATGTTTAGGGCTTATCTAGTTGTCTTAAGTATGGTTGTAATCCCCTTAATTATCCGGACCAACACCGGTCACCAGAATAATGAAATATAACAGGCTATACAAATAGGTGTGGTACAATTCTCCCCCCCTTAAAATAAATTTCGTCTCGAAATTTTACCTAGTATCAATCTCTGAATAGCTGTGGGTACTGTCTCTTCATGTCCTCCTCTCGTTCCCAAGTAGGCTCCTGGCTCGAATGATGGTTCCACAACACTTTCACTAACGGTATTTGCTTGTTCCATAGCTGCTTCACCTCATAAGCCAGAATCTCTATGGGTTCTTTTTCATATGTGAGGTCTGAATTCACTTCAATTTCCTCTACTGGTAGTATATGAGATGGGTCTGATCGATACCTTCTCAACATAGACACATGGAAGACATTATGTATCTTCTCCAACTCTGGAGGTAGTGCCAAATGATATGCCAAAGGACCCACTCTTTCCAGAACCTCATATGGCCCAATGAAACAAGGACTTAGTTTCCCCTTTCAGCCGAATCTAATAATTCTCTTCCAAGGAGAAACCTTGAGGAATACTTTCTCACCCACTGCATACTCAATATCTCTTCTCTTCATATCAATGTAGGATTTCTGATGGTCTGATGCAGTTTTAAGTCGATCTCTGATCACCCTGATCTTCTCTTCAGTTTGCTGAATTATTTCTGGCCTAATCATCTTTCTTTCACCCATGTCATCCCAACACAACGGGGTTCTACATTTTCTTTCATATAAAGCTTCATATGGAGGCATCCTAATGCTTGATTGGTAGCTGTTGTTGTAAGCAAACTCAATCAAGGGCAAGTGTGTGTCCCAACTACCCTTAAATTCAATCACACAAGCCCGTAGCATGTCCTCCAAGATCCGAATTACCCTCTCAAACTGGCCATCTGTTTGTGGGTGGAATGCAGTACTGAAGTGCAATCTAGTTCCTAGGGCTCTCTGAAGACTACCCTAGAATCTAGAAGTGAACCTAGGATCTCTGTCTGATGGATACTGGCACTCCATGCCGTCTCACAATCTCATCTATATACAACTTGGCCAATATTTCTAAACTGTAATCCATCTAGACTGGCAGAAAATGAGCACACTTGGTCAATCTGTCAACAGTGACCCAAACTGCATCATGACTCTTCTGTGTCCTCAGAAGTCCCATCACAAAATCCATAGTTCTTCTCTCCCATTTCCATTCTGGCACTGGTAGTGGATGTAATAACCCAGTTGGTACTTGGTGCTCTGCCTTCACTTACTAACAAGTTAGGCATTTGGAAACAAATTCGGCCAATTCTCTTTTCATACCCATCCACCAGTAATGCTCCTTTAGCCCTCTATACATTTTTATACCACTAGGTTGCATGGCAAAAGGAGACTCATGTGCTTCCTTCAAAATGATCTGCCTCAAATCAACATCATTAGGAACACACATTTTGCCCTAGTGTAGTAATAGACCGTCATTTCTAATTGAAATTACGGTTTCTTGCCTGTAGAACTTCTTCTAATAACTTATGATACCTTTCATCATTCTGAGCAGCCATTTTGATCTGATCACTCAATACTGGCTGTACATGCCATGCAACTACTGTCTGCCCCTCATCATCAATCTCTAAGCTGGCATATAATGATCTCAACTCATGTACCATAGGCAAAGGAGTAACTCGTAAACTTGCCATAGTCTTACGACTTAAGGCATCAGCCACCACATTAGCTTTCCCTGGCTGATAGTCTATCAGATAATCATAGTCTTTTATCAACTCTAACCATCTCCTCTGTCTCAAATTTAGCTCTTTTTGGGCGGCCAAATACTTTAAACTCTTATGATCTGTGTAGATGTAGCATTTCTCCTCATACAAATAATGTCTCCAAATCTTAAGAGCAAACACAATAACTGCAAGCTCCAAGTCATGTGTCGGATAATTCCTCTCATGCAGTTTTAGCTAATGTGATGTGTCACACCCTACTCCTCGTAAGATGTAACATATTCCGTAGTACACCTAATTAATTACCGTACTTCACCTACCGGTAACCCATTAAATATACTACAAGGGATTTTAAAGCCATTTTCTTTGTTTTAGAATTGGTGGGTAAATTTTTTTTTTTTCAAATATTAAAAACCTTCATTTAGAGTCCAAACATAAATTAAATTTTTGGATATTTAAAATCTCCACAATTTTTACAAAAATTTGTGATCCGTCTATATTTTAAAACAGTTCTTCAAAACACGAAAATAAAAACACTCCCAATATATTTCTCAATCACAACTTCATTTGCAACCTCCAAACTTCAAATTAACAGCAATAGCAACACTTCAATTCAAAATCCAAATTTCAAATCAAAAATTAATATCTCAAAATATTTCATAACTTATGCACATTGCATATTAAATATTTAATTTTACATTCCCAAATTGATTTACAGATGCAAAATCTCAAAAATAATATTATTACAATTTTATACATTGCTTGCTCAAATTCTGAGGATACATATGCATACTATCATATTTACATCAAACTAAACTACCAGGGTATAGACAAATACCCACACAAAAATTCTTCAATTATACTCCTCTCTAACTGTAGCAGCTCGCTCTGCTGCTATGTCCTTTTCTCAATATCGTGACAAGTTAATGCTATCACTGAGTATATAAATACTCAGTGGTGCACAATAAAGCATAAAATGCATAATAAAAAAACAATTATGAATAAATCATCATTTAAAAATCTCATAATCGCATTTCACAATATTTTTTTCTCAAATCACATTTATAACAAATCATAATTTTTTAAAAACTTAATATGGCACAACTTGATCAAACAATTTAATAAACATAGTATTGCCAAACAATAACACAACTTAGGCCAGGACACAAAATTTCCGAACATGCCATGTGTACATCACGACAAGGCAAACACCCTCACTAATCGAAATCAATGAGGGAGGTGGCTAGCTAGCTAAGAGCACTCATCCACACTCATCCCTCGGTGGGAAGCCGAGAGGGAGGGAAGCGATCAAATATCATACTCACCCCACAAGTGCGGGAGGAACATATTAATAGTGCCATGCCAAGTGTGAATAAAAACAATTTAAATCAAGTTTTTCAAACATTTCATACAATTCACAAATCATATTTCATTCCAAACTTTTCATTTATAAAGTAGGCAACACACTATTTTTCAAATAAGATTTTTAAAGCCATAATTAAATTCAAAACCATATTGTTCAAATATTTCATATAAATCAATAATTAATTTTCATTCCAAATTTCCATTGTAAAATAGGCGACACAACATTCTCGAAATTCATAATGAACAAAAACATTCACAATGTATAACAAATCAATTTCCATTATGAAAACTATAATTTAAAATTTTTGTGCACAAACACAATCAATTTTTAAAATCAATTTTCCATTAACAAGTGACAACACCATAGTTTTCAAAACCCATAATTAACACAATGCATACAAATCAAGTTTTCAGTGGGAAAATAATAATTTAAAGTTATTGTGCACAAATCTGAACTTAATCGCCTCTAGGCCTTTCGGGTCTTTTTCAATTTGAAACACAAACATTATAGTGTTTCAGTACCTTATTTCACAATAAATCCAATAATTAATTCATAAATACTTAATTCCAGCCCAAATATGCTTAAACTAACATTCTTGGAAATTTTCATTTTGGAGTTACTATTCATGGTACTATTCAAGTCAATTTGTTGAATTTCTAAGGCTTAATAGGTATGGAAACTTCAACTTCACCCGCATACCACATTTTGGTTACCAAACTTGTTGGTTTTGGTCATTTTCTCAAATTCTAAGTCTTTTAGGAAAATTTGCAATTTTTCAATTTTTGTGTCCTAAGTTGCACTGTTACATTGGTCACTTTACTATTAGAATTTGGCAAAACTTTCTCCATAGGAAATGTTCCCTATTGTCTTAAGTTTATTCTCCTTTTTGAATCACTCCAATTAGAGTTTTGTAGCTCAAGTTATAGCCATTTGAACTATGGTGCGATTGGACACAACCCAGTGCAGGCAATTTTTGGTTTTAGCGGTTTGGGCTACCAACTTTGGGTGGCCAAACGACTTGGTTAATGGCATAATTTGGGTTGTGTTCTTCATGAAAGTTTTAGGTCTATATCTCATCTAACCTCTGGTAAAATTTCAGGTCATTTTGACCTACCTAGCTCAAGTTATGACCAAATGAACATTGTTCATTTGGTGATTTATCTTGAGGACAAGCGAGATTTTCGAATTGTGTCAATTTATTCAATAGGTTTTAGTCACTTTTTGGGCATGCGTCCTAAATGAATATTCATTTAGTGTCTATTTTCATTCCCAATTGGTTTCATACCAATTGGACTTGTAAATTTCATTTTGGTCCTTCAAAGTTGACTTGGTCATCTTTGCTTGACATGACCACACTCAATCTGAATTTGGCGTAACTCCAACCATTCCAACACACTTCATTTTGTCACAAATGACCATTTCTCACTTCACATTAGGTCAAAGACATCATTTACAAGTTTCTCACATTTTTGGTCTCTAAACCTAAGTCCAAAACCTAATTTGTCTAATCATCACAATTCATGCAATCTAAGTATACAAATCAAATATACAACATCAATTCACCAAGATTTCATGTTTAACCTAACTAAACACCATCAAAATTCTAGGGTTCCATGGCTGCCAAATTTTCTCTTCCCTTATTCAAACATGGTTTTCTTTATTTCTAATGCAAATTCATCACATTTAAACTTAAATTCATGAATTCAATAAGAATCTAAACTTGAAGTTGCACTTACCTCAATTTGTAGATTCCCTAGTTCTTCAATTCTCCAAATTTTCTCTTCCTTCTTGCTCCCAAAGTGTTTATCTAGGTCTAAGGGTAAGATTTAATGTTGGGATTTAGGGGATTTATGGAAAGGAACCAAAAAAATTCCAAGCTTTTCTTACTTAAAAATGGTGGAAGTAAATGAGAAAGAAAGGAGAGAGACTTGGACGACAATATGGAGAAGAAGATAACTTTTTTTTTATTTTTTTTCTTTTCTTTTATCAAGTATTTAACCTATGGAAGACTAATAATTATCCAAAAATTTAACTTTTTAATTATAATATTTTTTACTTCATGCATGTGGTCATGCATGATGTCATCTCCCTTCACTTTTTCATTTTCCTTTTTTTTTTCTATTTATTTTTATATTAGTTCTTTAATTTAATTCCCGACTCTTAAATTTTCTTTTCTCCAATTTTATTTGACAGTTAGGTCAAAAGTCAGCTCTCGGGGTCAATTGGCCAAATTGCCCATCGCCGGTTCAACCCGGTTTGCAAAAAATTCAATATTTCTTAGGATCCACGACCTAATTATTTGGTAGCTTAACAACCTTTTTCCATGATTTTCTCTTTTCCACTGTGTTCGTAATGGTCCTAAGGACCGCGATGTCATATTTTACGATTCGAAATTTGAGTTTAAATCGACTTCGCAGTTGTTCCCGAGAAGGTCACCCATCGCTGTGACTCTCGGCTCGTTTAACTTCTTATGTTCTGTTCTTCTTATTTATACTTAACTAATTGGCAATTACTAATTATTTGTGTTTATGGCTTATCTAGTTGTCTTAAGTGTGATTCTAATTCCTTTAATTGTCCGGACCAACTCCGATCATCGGAACAGTATAATTTACCAGACTATGCAAATAGGGATGTTACAATTCTCCCTCCCTTAAAAAAAACTTCGTCCTCGAAATTGTGTCCATTATCTATCCTTAAATAGTTATACATGTTTCTTTCTCATGTTTTTCTCTCATTTCTACATAGCTTTATAATCGGAATAATGGTCCATAGCACTTTAACCAACGCTATTTACTCATCGATTGCTTACCTTGTGTGTCATGTTCCTTATGAGCTTCTATCATAAGTTAGATTCAAATTCATTTCAATTTTAGAGGTAAGCAAATATGTGTGCTAGTGGATTCGCTTTTCTAGGACCTCATGTGATCCTATGGGTGAGAACTTAGTTTTATTCTTTTCTTATCAAATCTCTTAATCATTTGATGTAACCTTCAGTTTAGTTTAGAATATTTTAGTCTTTTCTTGCTGTTGTTTTAGCAATTATTTTCTTTTGTGGTCGTTTCTTTCTTAGCCATAGGTCCATAACCATTATCTTACCATCTCCATTTATGACCAAGGCCTATGTGCCATTTTGCATTATCTTGTTTGCTTTGGTTTAACTTATTTCTTTCTTGATAAAATAATTCGGAATATCGTTACGCATCTTAAGTAAATTGCTTGCCTTGGTGGCAATTCCTCATCTAGTATTTTTCTCATTTCTTACTGTTCTATTTATTTTTATCTATCGATATTCTATAGCTTATTTTGCACTGATGTGTAGTCATTATTTTCTTTTGTACTGAACTATAACCTTTCAATATTCTAACTAAATCCCAGGTTAGGATTTTCAAACTCCTTTCTAATAAGAAAACTTTATCTTATCATAACTATACCAAAACAGATGTTGTTTGCAACTATTTTTATTTTTGTATACTATTGGGTAGTACGTAGCTCTGCACAATAAATCCCAATCGATCTTGTGTCTGACTTACGGCTGAAACATAAAGAATATTGCATAGTTACTATGATACATCCCAATAGAACAAACTTCCCTATATCTTATTTCTTTTAAATCCACTAATAACTTTAACTTATTTTGATTATGGTACCCGCTGACATCTATCAGCAGTAATACCCTTACCCGCATCTAAGGTAGCTATATTACTATAACTCACTTTTAGGTTCTCTTTCCTTACATAATTAGGCTTACTAATTAACTTTACAAATTCTTGAGTGCTAGCAAATACTTTTCACTGACAAACTCTTCCAAAATTAATTTTAAAAAGACTAGTCACTAACATATCAAAATTGATTTTTTTTTATGCATATCTCAGTTAAGAATTGAGAAAATACCAGCAACCATACTAAAAGTCTCATTCTTGTCCTTCTGTAGCATAGTGTATACTCTCACTAGAGCATCACCTTGTCCTGGTTGATTCACAGTACTTTGACTTCCAGGTGTACTACCCCTACCTCTGCCTTTGCCTCTGTCTCTACCTCTACCAACTGTTGGTAAACTCTTTGGGGTAGAAACTTGGGCTGATCCTTCTGATGTGGTGAATGATCCATAACAGCATGGACTTATGCAATCCTTAGCAAAATAACCAGTCCCTCCACAATTAAAACATGCTCCTATAGCTCTATAACATACTCCACTATGTGGTTTATCACAAGTCTCACAAAGTCGATTCGATAGCGTATTTCTGCGTCTCTGTTGAGTTTGCTGATAGGATTGGGATGATTTCTGTCTAGAAGATATACCTCTACCCGATTTGTGCGAGCTAGATCCTCCAAAATGTTTTCTTTTCCTAGAGTCGCTCTTAGTAGCTTGACCAGTAACCTTTTTAGTTTTCTCTTTCTCTTGTATACTCTTTTTCACTGCCTATTCTGATTCTATCCTTTCCAGTTCCAGGGCTTGTGAAATCAATTCAGAAAAATTCTGGTGTCGGAACCCTACCACTTGCATTCTCAAGCTAGGCCTCAACCCGACCTCAAACCTTTTACAGGTCTTTGGGGGTAGAGACTAAGCTTCGACATAATGGCTTAGCCTTGAAAAGTCTCGCTCGGACTACTGCTCTGATTCTATCCCTTGCTTCAACATTAAAAACTCTTGTAGCTTCATGTCTACATAAGTATCGAGGACCCACTTTTGCAGAAATTCCCTTAAAAGTCTGCCCATGTGAGGTGGTGGCTCTACCAGGTAGGGGATGGTCTTCCACCACTCATATGCATCCCCTTGGAGAAGTGATGCTGAATATTCGAACTTCAACTCTTCAGCACACTGTAGTTTTCTGAAAACCTGTTCCATTCTCTCTAACCACTGTTCTGCCTCCAGTGGATCCACAATACCCTTAAACACGGTGGCCCCAAATTTGATTAATTTTTCATATTGTCGAGCCGTGGACTATGTTTGTGCTACAGGTGCTTGAGGTGGCACATTTCCCGCCATTTGTTGAAAGAACGCAGCCATCTGCTGTGCAAACTGAGCAGGGAACTGCGGTGCTTGAGGAGGAGCTAGAGTGGTTGACCCATTCACATTTTGGAGTGCTGAGGCTTCTCCTCGGGCCTCAGCCTCGACAGATTGCTCTACGGAATGATCTCCCTCTTCCATTCTATTTTCCATAAATTTTCAATTATCTGATAACAAACACAAGGAGGTTGACCTCCGTTTGTGTATATTCATGATGTAAATATGTCATATATATCAAACATTTGGCGATTGTATTTACTGATAAAATATTTCAAATTCACAGTTCAAAATTTATTTTAAAACCTTGCTCTGATACCACTAAATATGTCACACCCTACTCCTCGTAAGATGTAACATGTTCCCGTAGTACACTTAATGAATACCGTACTTTACCTACCGGTAACTCATTAAATATACTACAAGGGATTTTAAAACCATTTTCTTTGTTTTAGAATTGGTGGGTAAATTTTTTTTTTTCAGATTTTAAAAACTTTTATTTAAAGTCCAAACATAAATCAAATTTTTGGATATTTAAAATCTCAGCAATTTTTATAAAAATTTCAGCAAAGTGCCGTCTATATTTTGAGAAAATGGTTCTTCAAGACCTGAAAATAAAAATACTCCTAATATATTTCTCAATCACAACTTCATTTGCAAGCTCCAAACTTCAAATTAACAGCAATAGCAACACTTCAATTCAAAATCCAAATTTCAAATAAAAAATTAATATCTCAAAACATTTCATAACTCATGCACATTGCATATTAAATATTTAATTTTACATTCATAAGTTGATTTACAGACGCAAAATCTCAAAAATAATATTATTAAAATTTTATATGTACAACTGCTCAAATTACAGGGATACATATGCATACTATGTAACACCCCTAAGTTCGATAGTGCGTTCTACTGTTCCGGTGACCAGTGTTGTCCGGACAGCTAGAATGCCTAGAACTACACTTGATATGAGTGAGGAGACATTAAATAATGAAATACAAGAAAAGAAAATACAAGAAAAATAAAGAAAAATAATAATAAAGAAATGCAACTAAGTTAAGCGGCGAGAACCCTAGCATGGGTGACTTGCAGGAAGTCACGGCGTGGACCGTTGACTAGCCACTGGACGCGGGAACCTGAAAAATATTTTTAGGAGTTAAAGAGACATCAATTGAAGTAGAAATATCATTAGAAATATCAAAGAAAAATTAAATAATTAGTACAAAGAAAAGCGAGAAATCGAAAAACGGACAAAACTCGGTGTTAGAAAAATCGGGAATGCAACCCGAGCAGGGCATTGTGGCCATTTGACACCCAGAGTTGCCTTCTGACCTAAATGTCCATTAAAAATAAATAATATTACACTTGGAAAATATCATGAAAAATTAAATTGGTGGTACCTAATGTAAATAGCAAAAATTAGGAGTTAAATGTGGAAAAATGAAACCTTAGAATAAACAATGATTTAATTCTTACATAGTGGTCCACTAACTCATTTAAGTGGACCACTAAAGCTTCATTTGGGCAGAATATACATCTTCATCTTCAACTTTAGAACCAGCAGAAAATTTGCTCCCAAAAAACTCCATTGACGCATGGTTGAAGCTCCATGCATATGAGATTCAAGCTTCTTTCCTTCTACCTTCCTTCATCAAAGTTAGTCTACACCACTTGGGCAGTAGATTGGCAGCAAGAAGGCCAAGTTTTGGTGAAGATTTAAGAAGTCTCACCCATAGGTAAGTTTGAGTTTTTGATTGTTGCTTTGTTAAAGTTTGTAAGGGTGTTATGGGTGTTTGATTTGTGGAGAAATTTTTTAGTTTTGATATTGAATGGGAATGTGCACTTTTGGCAGCCATGGAAACACCTTGAAGGCAGTTTAATTGTGCTTGTAAATGGTGAATTAAATGATTGATTAAAGGTATATTGTGTAGGAAATTGTTTGGATAATGTATACTTAGTATATGTAAATGTAAAATGAGATTTAAAGCTTGGAAAGTAATGGAATGTAAGTGTACCATTGTGGCAGTTTGTTAACTCTTGAAGAATGCTGGAATTCATGCTTGGTTTATAGAATAATGATGTTAAAATGTGTTGGTTGTTATGGCAGTTTGAATGTATGTATAGTGGTGTGAAGGTTGGACATGTGAATGAGCTTGGTTATGGAGTTAAATTGTTGTAAATTGAGTTGGGCAAATTCTGTACTTGTTGGTGCACATTGAATGTAATTGTAAGGTGCCAAAATGACCTATAATATGTTGTGAATTATGTTTAGGTCAGGTACAACCAGAATTAGTTTGAATGTTAAGTTTGGTGAGTGTTAAAAGTGATGTTTGATATGTATGCAAGAATTGCAATAAGGCAGTTTGTATTTTAGGCCTATAACTTTAAGTGTGTGGCTCCAATTAGTATGAGACCAATTGGAAGTGAAACTAGGCACAAAATGTGCCAACTTTCATGAAGGAAGCTTGCCAAAATTCTGCTTACAAGGTAGCTTGAAAAATGACCAAATCCGGATTAAGTACAATTGAGACCTGAAAATTGACCATTTGGGCAGCAGTTAGTGTTTAGGCCATAACTCACTCAAAACAGGTCCAATTGACCTGAAATTTTAACCATGAATAGTTAAGACCCATATCTACAAGTCTTATGAAGACACCAAAGCCCAGAAATGACCATAAGTAGGTCAAACAGCTTGCACAATTTCGGGTCCAAAAACTGGCCGAACCTAAAATGGCCTAAAGTGACCTAAAATGACCAATTTTGGTGCAATTTGACCAGCAATAGTAAAACGGCCATAACTTGGCCTACACAACTCAGAATGACCTGAAATTTTGCCCCGCATTCCATAAGACATAGATCTACAAGTTTGTAGTTTTGACCAAAACCCGAAAATAGAGGGAACTAGGTCGTCCGGCTAGGTCAAACGAGTATCCCGGAATCCAGCAAATCGCAAGAAAATCCAGTATACACAGAAATGAATTTGGTAACATGTACCAACCCTAAAAGACTATCGAATGTGACATGTTGGTAACATTAAAACCTAATTTACCTAGAATGTATCGAGGGTCGACATATTAGGTTGATTAAGCAAATAATAGCATTCAGTGAATTATTTATCAAACATTATCGTTAGAGACAGTTTAATTAAGTACTGAAACACTTCAAATTGTGTTTCTCAGTTAGTAAAGACTCAGGGAAGGGGAAGGAAACACAGTCGAGCCAAGAGACGATTATCGAGAGGTTTGTGCATAATAAGTATTTCTTTTGAATTTTCAATTGAAATAAATTATGATTATTTCTATGTTATTATTTTAAATTGTGTTTGTGCACAATAAGTTTGACTTCTCATTTTCTACTTAAAAATTTAATTCAACATTATAGTTTTAAATTGTGTCCATGCACAATACTTTTATATTCACTGCTTTTACTAGCAAATTTATGTAGAGAAATGAGTTATGAATAAGTTTTGATTGCTTTGGTTTTGGGAATATTATTTGGAACTTATTGTATTGCCAACTTTGCAAATGGAAATTTTGAGATAAAATGTGATTTATGGTTTGTATGAAATATTGTGATTTGAAATTGTTTTGATTCACATTTGGCATGACACTGTTGATATATTCCTCCCTCTTTGACTTATCAGTCTGGGGTGAGTGTGATTATGTTCCTCCCTCTTTAACTTGCCAGTCTGAGGTGAGTGTGGATGAGTACTCATTATTCAGCTAGCTTCCTCCCTCATTGATTTTGATTATTGGGGTGAGTGTGTCTTGTTGTGGTGTACAACACGGCATGTGTGGAAAAAAATTGTGTCATTGCCTAAATTATGTTATCGATTGGCAACATTGTATTATTAAGTTATTTGATCGAATTGTGTTATTGATTTGCAAAACGGTATTATTAAGTTATTTGATCGAATTATGTTATTGATTTGCAAAACGGTATTATTCAGTTATTTGATCGAATTGTGTTATTGATTTGCAAAACGGTATTATTCAATTACTTGATCAAATTTGTGTTAAGTGAATTTTGTAAATTGTGAAATGGAATTGTGAATCATTTGATTTGTGAACTGTCAATAAAAGATTTATATATCGCATTTCAAATTGTTATTGTGCACCAGAGTAAATTTTACTCGATAGCTTTTCATTCTTTATCGCAGTAGACAGATGACAGGCGTGATGATGCTAGTACATTCAGAGAAATCATCGGATATATTGAGTATACCATATTCTACATTTTATATTGTAATGTATGTTCACTGTATGTATATAGTGTTCTTGGTTTTGAGCAGTTGTAAATTAAAATTGTAAATTAAAGTTGTAAAATAAATTATGAGTTATTTGGACTTGTAAAAATTGTATTATATTTCTTGTATCTCAGTCTTTGAAAAATTATTGTGGATTTGTGTTGAATTATGCTAGAGTTTGAGATTGAGAAAAATATTGAAGTGCTTTTTACAGGTTTTTGAAGAACTGTTTTATCCAAATTACGGAGGGCACTCTGCCAAAATTTTTTTACAGAAATTACTAACAGTCTAAATGTGTTAGTTAATTCACCTCAGTTCAAAAAGGTTTTTAACACCTGTAAATAGTGCTCACCACTGTAAAAGAAGTAAGAAAAGTTTTTGAAAATCCCTTGTAGTGTATTTAATGGGTTATCAGTAGGCGAAGTTGGTAATTCATTAGGTATACTATGGGATCATGTTATGCCTTAATGAGGGGTAGGGTGTGACATGTTTTAGTGGTATCAGAGCTAGTTTTTTAAATTGTGTTTTAACATGTTACTTGAATATTCTTTCTTCATAGTACAACCGCTCAATATCATTGTCTGATAGATACAGTACATTACATTATAAATATGCACTAACGGGAGGAAATCTCCTTGTGTTATTTTTTTAGGAGGTCTAAGATCCTCGCATTGACTATGGAAGAGGGTGATCGTTCAGTCGATCAATCTATATAGGCTGAGGTGCAAATGGTTGCCACAGCCATACATAATGTCGATGGTTCAAAGGCCACCCACCCCAGCATCTGCGATTCCTGCTCGATTCACTCGGCGGATGGCGGCAATGTTCCAACAAATGGTCGGTAATGTGCCTACTCAAGCCCCAATACAGACACGGTGGTACAACCACGATCTTACGCTAGACAATATGACAAATTGATGAAATATGGGGCTACTGAGTTCAAGGATAGTAGATCCTCTAGAGGCGAGCAGTGGTTAGAAAGGATGGATAGGGTATTCAAGAAACTGCCTTTGCAGGAGCTCGGTTGAATACTCGGTATCTTTGCTCTGAGGATGCTTATGAGTGGAAAACCATTCCCCACAGTTTGGTAGAACCTGCAGTGCTAACCTGGAGTGACTTTCTCAGGGAATTCAGACAAAAATATGTCCCTGATGCTTATGTAGATCAGAAACTGCAAGAGTTCCTAAGTCTGAAACAGGGGAGTAGATCGGTGGCTGAATATGAAAGGGAATTTTTCGCTTTGAGCAATTATGCAGTAAGTCTACTTTCTACCGGTAGGGAGAGATGTAAGTGGTTTGAAACCGGCTTGAAGCCTAGTATCAGATTGCAAGTGGTCGGATTCAAACTTAACAACTTCTCTGAACTTATTTCTCAAGCACTAGAATTAGAAAGAATTGAATTTGAGCGACTTCGAGAAAAGAAATCGGAGAAGGCAGAAAAAGAGGGAAAGTCGAGAAACAGAGTTCTAGTGGTCTTCTTGGAAAGAGGAAAAACTTTGCGGGATACAACGAGAGATAGTAAGAAGTCAGGTAGAGATAGATCTTACGGGCGAAACCACCTCGATCCGATCAAAACTCAACGAGAAACCCAAGAATGCTGTTGTCGGATCGACTTTGTGAAACTTGTGGTAAACTACATAGTGGGGTATGTTATAGAGCCGTAGGAGCATGTTTTAACTATAGAGAGACGGCCATTTTGCTAGGGATTGTGTAAATCCAGTCGTTACTGGATCATTTACCACACTAAAGGGATCAACCCAAGTTTCTACCCCAAAGAGTTCACCATCAGTTAGTAGAGGCAAAGGTAGAGGTAGGGGTAGTACACCTAGAAGTCAGAGTGCTGTGAATCAACCAGAACAGGGTGATGCTCCAACTGGAGTATACGCTATACGGCAGAGAGAAGAGACTTAGACTTTTGATATTATTGCTGGTACTTTCTCAAATAGTAACTAAGATATATATATGTATTGTTTAACCTGGGGTTTGCATACTTTTATGTTAGTGTTAGAACCATATGTTCTATTGTTATTCCTTTACAGGGGAATAAATTTTGATACATTAGTGATTAGCCCTTTAAAATAAGGATTGTGATAAGAAGTGAAATTAGTTTTGAAAGAATTTATTGGTGAAAAGTATTTTCTAACACACCATAAATTATAAAGCTAATTGGCGAGCCTACTTAATGTAAGGCAAGAGGACATAAAAGTAAGATGCAGTAATGGAATTGCTCTAGATGAGGGCAAGGATGTCACTGTTAGTAATTGTTAATGGATATTGTAATTATAATAAGTTCGGGATATTAGTGAATTCGAAAAGGATAAAAGATAGGAAAATTTGATCTATTGGGATGTATCGTAGTAACTATGCAATATTCTTGATGTTTATCTTTATCAGACGCAGATTCTGATCTTGACTTGAGATTATTGTGTAGAGCTACGTACTACCCAATAGTACACCTAAATAAGAATAGTTGCCAACGGCATCTGTTTTGGTATAGTTATGCCATGACAAAATTTAATTATTAGAAATAAGTTTGAAAATCATACTTAGGGATCTAAAACTCAAAGGTTAGAATATCGAAAGGTTATAGTTCAGTACAAAAGAAAGTAAGTTATAGAATATTAACAGATAAAAAGAGTTATGGAAGTAAAAATTTGAACAATTGGTTCAAATATAACAAAGAAATGTTACGAATGTGAGGAAGACTATGGACTAGAATGGTCAGAGGACCAATGACTAGATAAATGATCCTAACATGACCTCAACGGTCATTCAAGAAGGAACATGAATCGAAATATTAGACAGGACAATAGTAAGAGAAGATTGGTGTTATACAAACAAATTAAATGTTGTATTAGATTGTTAAAAGTCTTATACAAATTCGAGAGAAAGAAGATTATACGATCACATAGAAAGGAGAAAATAAACGTATGACTATTGTAAGATGGCTATTGGGAAAAATTTTGTGGACGAAATTTATTTTAAGGGGGAGGGGAGAATTGTAACACCCTAAGTTCTGTAGTGCGTTCTAAGTTCGGTAGTGCGTTCTCTTCGTTCTGACTTGATGTTGTCCTGACATCTATAATGCCTAGAACTACACTTCGATATGAGTTAGGATACATTAAATAATGAAATACAAGAAAAGAAAATACAAGAAAAATAAAGAAAAAAATAATAATAAAGAAATGTAACTAAGTTAAGCGGCCGAGAACCCTAGCGATGGGTGATCATGACGGAAGTCACTACGTGGACCGTTGACTAGCCCTGGACCGCGGGGAACACTAAAAAATATATTTAGGAGTTAAGTAGACATTATTTGTAGTAGAAATATCATTATTAATATCAAAGTAAAATTAAATAATTAGTACAAAGAAAAGCGAGAAATCGAAAAGCGGACAAAACTCTGTTATTCAGAAAAATCTGAATGCAACTCCTCAGGGGCATTGTGGTCATTTGACACCCCGAGTTGTCTTTTGACCTAAATGTCCATTAAAAATAAATAATATTACACTTGGAAAATATCATGAAAAATTAAATTGGTGGTACCTAATGTAAATAGCAAAAATTAGGAGTTAAATGTGGAAAAATGAAACCTTAGATTAAACAATGATTTAATTCTTACATAGTGGTCCACTAACTCATTTAAGTGGACCACTAAAGCTTCATTTGGGCAGAATATACATCTTCATCTTCAACTTTAGAACCAGCAGAAAATTGGCTCCCAAAAAACTCCATTGACGCATGGTTGAAGCTCCATGCATATGAGATTCAAGCTTCTTTCCTTCTACCTTCCTTCATCAAAGTTAGTCTACACCACTTGGGCAGTAGATTGGCAGCAAGAAGACCAAGTTTTGGTGAAGATTTAAGAAGTCTCATCCATAGGTAAGTTTGAGTTTTTGATTGTTGCTTTGTTAAAGTTTGTAAGGGTGTTATGGGTGTTTGATTTATGGAGAAATTTTTGAGTTTTGATGTTGAATGGGAATGTGCACTTTTGGCAGCCATGGAAACACCTTGAAGGCAGTTTAATTGTGCTTGTAAATGGTGAATTAAATGATTGATTAAATATATATTGTGTAGGAAATTGTTTGGGTAATGTATACTTAGTATATGTAAATGTAAAATGAGATTTAAAGCTTGGAAAAGTAATGGAATGTAAATGTACCATTGTGGCAGTTTGTTAACTCTTGAAGAATGCTGGAATTCATGCTTGGTTTATGGAATAATGATGTTAAAATGTGTTGGTTGTTATGGCAGTTTGAATGTATGTATAGTGGTGTGAAGGTTGGACATGTGAATGAGCTTGGTTATGGAGTTAAATTGTTGTAAATTGAGTTGGGCAAATTCTGCACTTGTTGGTGCACATTGAATGTAATTGTAAGCTACCAAAATGACCTATAATGTGTTGTGAATTATGTTTAGGTCAGGTACAACCAGAATTAGTTTGAATGTTAAGTTTGATGAGTGTTAAAAGTGATGTTTGATATGTATGCAAGAATTGCAATAAGGCAGTTTGAATTTTAGGCCTGTAACTTTAAGTGTGTGGCTCCAATTGGTATGAGACCAATTGGAGGTGAAACTAGGCACAAAATATGCCAACTTTCATGAAGGAAGCTTGCCAAAATTCTGCTTGCAAGGTAGCTTGAAAAATGACCAAATCCGGATTAAGTACAATTGAGACCTGAAAATTGACCATTTGGGCAGTAGTTAGTGTTTAGGCCATAACTCACTCAAAACAGGTCCAATTGACCTGAAATTTTAACCATGAATAGTTAAGACCCATATCTACAAGTCTTATGAAGACACCAAACCCATAAATGACCATAAGTAAGTCAAACAACTTGCACAAGTTCGGGTCCAAAAACTGGCCGAACCTAAAATGACCTAAAGTGACCTAAAATGACCAATTTTGGTGCAATTTGACCAGCAATAGTAAAACGACCATAACTTGGCCTACACAACTCAGAATGACCTGAAATTTTTCCCCATGTTCCATAAGACATAGATCTAAAAGTTTGTAGTTTTGACCAAAACCCGAAAACCGAGGGAACTAGGTCGTTCGGCTAGGTCAAACTAGTATCTCGGAATCCAGCAAATCGCAAGAAAATGCAGTATACACGGAAATGAATTTGCTAACATGTACCAACCCTAAAAGACTATCGAATGTGACATGCTAGTAACATTAAAACCTAATTTAACTAGAATGTATCGAGGGTCGACATATTAGGTTGATTAAGCAAATAATAGCATTCAGTGAATTATTTATAAAACATTATCGTTAGAGACAATTTAATTAAGTACTGAAACACTTCAAATTGTGTTTCTCAGTTAGCAAAGACTTCGAGGAAGGGAAGGAAACACCGAGTCGAGCCAAGAGACGATTATCGAGGTTTGTGCATAATAAGTATTTCTTTTGAATTTTTCAATTGAAATAAATTATGATTATTTCTATGTTATTATTTTAAATTGTGTTTGTGCACAATAAGTTTGACTTCTCATTTTCTACTTAAAAATTTAATTCAACATTATAGTTTTAAATTGTGTCCGTGCACAATACTTTTATATTCACCGCTTTTACTAGCAAATTTATGTAGAGAAATGAGTTATGAATAAGTTTTGATTGCTTTGGTTTTGGGAATATTATTTGGAACTTATTGTATTGCCAACTTTGCAAATGGAAATTTTGAGATAAAATGTGATTTATGGTTTGTATGAAATATTGTGATTTGAAATTATTTTGATTCACATTTGGCATGACATCATTGATATATTCCTCCCTCTTTGACTTATCGATGCAGGGTGAGTGTGATTATGTTCCTCCCTCTTTAACTTGCGATCGAGGTGAGTGTGGATGAGTACTCATTATTCACTAGCTTCCTCCTCGGTGATTTTGATTATTGGTGTGAGTGTGTTTTGTCGTGGTGTACAACCACGGCATGTGTGGAAAAAATTGTGTCATTGCCTAAATTATGTTATCGATTGGCAACATTGTATTATTAAGTTATTTGATCGAATTGTGTTATTGATTTACAAAAGCGGTATTATTCGTTATTTGATCGAATTGTGTTATTGATTTGCAAAGCGGTATTATTCGATTATTTGATCGAATTGTGTTATTGATTTGCAAAAGCGGTATTATTCAATTACTTGATCAAATTTGTGTTAAGTGAATTTTGTAAATTGTGAAATGGAATTGTGAATCATTTGATTTGTGAACTTTCAATAAAAGATTTATATATCGCATTTAAAATTGTTATTGTGCAAAACTGAGTAAATTTTACTCGTGATAGCTTTCATTGTCATCACAGATGTAGATCGATGTGAGCAGACTAGGCTGCTAGTACATTCAGCGAGAAATCATCGGGTATATTGAGTATACCATATTCTGCATTTTATATTGTAATGTATGTTCACTGTATGTATATAGTGTTCTTGGTTTTGGCATTATAAATTAAAATTGTACATTAAAGTTGTAAAATAAATTATGAGTTATTTAGACTTGTAAAAATTGTATTATATTTCTTGTATCTCAGTCTTTGAAAAATTATTGTGGATTTGTGTTGAATTATGCTAGAGTTTGAGATTGAGAAAAATATTGAAGTGCGTTTTACAGGTTTTTGAAGAACTGTTTTATCCAAATTACGGAGGGCACTCTGCCAAATTTTTTTTACAGAAATTACTAATAGTCTAAATGTGTTAGTTAATTCACCTCAGTTCAAAAAGGTTTTTAACACCTGTAAATAGTGCTCACCTGCTTTGTAAAAGAAGTAAGAAAAGTTTTTGAAAATCCCTTGTAGTGTATTTAATGGGTTATCAGTAGGCGAAGTTGGTAATTCATTAGGTATACTACGGGATCATGTTATGCCTTACAGAGGGGTAGGGTGTGACATACTATCATATTTACATCAAACTAAACTACCAGGGTATAAACAACTACTAACACAAAAATTCTTCAATTATACTCCTCTCTAACTGTAGCAGCTCGCTCTGCTGCTATGTCCTTTTCTCAAAATGCGACAGCAAGTTAAAGCTATCGCTGAGTATATAAATACTCAGTGGTGCACAATAAAGCATAAAATGCATAATAAAAAAACAATTATGAACAAATCATCATTCAAAAATCTCATAATCGCATTTCATAATTTTTTTTCTGAAATCACATTTATAACAAATCATAATTTTTTTAAAACTTAATATGGCACAACTTGATCAAACAATTTAATAAACATAGTGTTGCCAAACAATAACACAACTTAGGCCATGACACAAAATTTCTGAACATGTCGTGTGTACATCATGACAAGGCAAACACCCTCACTAATCGAAATCAATGAGGGAGGTGGCTAGCTAGCTAATGAGCACTCATCCACACTCACCCTCTCGGGAAGCCGAGAGGGAGAGGCGAACAAATATCATACTCACCCCACAAGTGGAGGAGGAACATATTAATATTGCCATGCCAAGTGTGAATAAAAACAATTTAAATCAAGTTATTCAAACATTTCATACAATTCACAAATCATATTTCATTCCAAACTTTTCATTTATAAAGTAGGCAACACACTATTTTTCAAATAAGATTTTTAAAGCCATAATTAAAATCAAAACCATATTGTTCAAATGTTTCATACAAATCAATAATTAATTTTCATTCTAAATTTCCATTGTAAAATAGGCGACACAACATTCTCGAAATTCATAATGAACAAAAACATTCGCAATGTACAACAAATCAATTTCCATTATGAAAACTATAATTTAAAATTTTTGTGCACAAACACAATCAATTTTCAAAATCAAATTTTCATTAACAAGTGGCAACACCATAGTTCTCAAAACCCATAATTAACACAATGCATACAAATCAAGTTTTCAATGGGAAAACAATAATTTAAAGTTATTGTGCACAAACCTGGACTTAATCGCCTTTGGGCCTTCCGGGTCTTTTACAGTTGAAACACAAAATTTGTAGTGTTTCAGTACCTTATTTCACAATAAATTCAATAATTAATTCTTAAATACTTAATTCCAGCTCAAATATGCTTAAATTAATATTCTTGGAAATTTTCATTTTGGAGTTACTATTCATGGTACTATTAAAGTCGATTTGTTGACTTTCTAAGGCTTAATAGGTATGGGAACTTCAACTTCACCCACATACCACATTTTGGTTACCAAACTTGTTGGTTTTGGTCATTTTCTCAAACTCTAAGTCTTAGGCAAATTTGCAATTTTTCAGTTTTTGTATCTTAAGTTGCACTATTCCATTGGTCACTTTACTGTTAGAATTTGGTAAAATTTTCTTCATAGGAAATGTTCCCTATTGTCTTAAGTTTATTCTCCTTTTTGAATCACTCCAATTAGAGTTTTGTAGCTCAAGTTATAGCCATTTGTACTATGGCTGCCGGATTGGACACAACCAAAAATTCTGGGCAATTTTTGGTTTTGGCAGTTTTGGGCCACCAAATTTGGGTGGCCAAACGACTTGGTTAATGGCATAATTTGGGTTTGTATTCTTCATAAAAGTTTTAGGTCTATATCTCATCTAACCACTGGTAAAATTTTAGGTCATTTTGACCTGCCTAGCTCAAGTTATGACCAAATGAACAAACACTGTTCATATGGTCAGTTTATACAGGGACAGACTGAGATTTTCCGAATTAAGTCAATTATTCACTAGGTTTTAGTCACTTTTTGGGCATGCTTCCTAAATGAAAATTGTTTCATTTAGTGTCTATTTTCATTCCCAATTGGACTTGTAAAATTTCATTTTTGTTCCTTCAAAGTTGACTTGGTCATGCTGCACACTCAATCTGAATTTGGCCTTAACTCCAACCATTCCAACACACTTGATTTGGTCACAAATGACCATTTCTCACTTCACATTAGGTCAAAGACATCACTTATAAGTTTCTCACATTTTTGGTCTCTAAACCCTAAGTCCAAAACCCTAATTTGTCTAATCATCACAATTCATGCAATCTAAGTATACAAATCACATATACAACATCTATTCACCAAGATTTCATGTTTAACCTAACTAAACACCATCAAAAATCTAGGGTTCCATGGCTGCCAAATTTTCTCTTCCCTTATTCAAACATGGTTTTCTTTATTTCTAATGTAAATTCATCACATTTAAACTTAAATTCATGAATTCAATAAGAATCTAAACTTGAAGTTGCACTTACCTCAATTTGTAGATTCCCTAGTTCTTCTATTCTCCAAATTTTCTCTTCCTTCTTGCTCCCAAAGTGTTTATCTAAGTCTAAGGGTAAGATTTAATGTTGGGATTTAGGGGATTTATGGAAAGGAACCAAAAAAATTCCAAGCTTTCCTTACTTAAAAATGGTGGAAGTAAATGAGAAATAAAGAAGAGAGACTTGGACGGCAATATGGAGAAGAAGATAACTTTTTTTTTATTTTTTTTCTTTTCTTTTATCAAGTATTTAACCTATGGAAGATCAATAATTATCCAAAAATTTAACTTTTTTAATTATAATATTTATTGCATCATGCATGAGGTCATGCATGATGTCATCACCTTTTTCACTTTTCTTTTTCTTTTTTTTTCTATTTATTTTTCTATTAGTTCTTTAACTTAATTCCCGACTCTGAAATTTTCTTTTCTCCGATTTTATTTGACAGTTAGGTCAGGAGTCAGCACTCGGGGTCAATTGACCAAATTGCCCCTCCTCGGTTCAACCTGATTTGCAAATAATTCAATATTTCTTTCGGATCCCTGACCTAATTATTTGACTGGCTTAACAACCTTTTTCTGTGATTTTCTCTTTTCCACTGTGTTTGTAATGGTCCTAAGGACCACAGCGTCACATTTTACGGTTCGAAATTTGACTTTAAATCAACTTCGCAGTCGTTCCTGAGAAGGTCACCCATCACTGTTACTCTCAACTCGTTTAACTTCTTATGTTATGTTCTTCTTATTTGCACTTAACTAATTGACAATTACTAATTATTTGTGTTTATGGCTTATCTAGTTGTCTTAAGTGTGGTTCTAATCCCCTTAATTGTCCGAACCGACTCCGATCACCGGAACTGTATAGTTTACTAGACTATGCAAATAGGGATGTTACATGATGCATAGGCAATGACATTTCGATCTTGCATCAATACACAGCCTAACCCATTATGAGAAGCATCACTATACACTGTGTATTCTTTACCCGGAGTAGGTAAAGTCAAGACTAGAGCTTCAGTCAAACATTTCTTTAACTCATCAAAACTCTGTTGGCATTTATCCGTCCACTGAAATTTCACATCTTTTCTAAGCAGCTTAGTCAATGGAGATGCCAACATGGAGAATCCCTTCACAAATCGATGGTCATATCCAGCTAAACCTAGAAAACTACGAATCTCTATGATATTTCTGGGTGGCCTCTAATTAAGGACAACTTCTATCTTGCTAGGATCTACCTTAATACCCTTTGCTGAAACTATGCGCCCCAAAAAGGATGTTTCTTTCAGCCAAAATTCACACTTTAATAATTTGGCGTATAGCTGTTTCTCCCTCAAAGTTTGTAGTACAATGCACATATGTCTATCATGCTCTTCTGCATTCCTTGAATAAACCAATATATCATCTATAAATACCACAACAAACTGGTCGATGTATGGTCTAAAGATAGTGTTCATCAGATCCATAAAAGTAGCCGGAGCATTAGTTAACGCGAATGGCATGACTAAGAACTCATAATGGCCATAGCGAGTTCTAAAAGCAGTTTTAGGAATACTCTGCTCTTGTACTTTCAGCTGATAATAACCTGATCTCAGGTTAATTTTGGAGAATACAGCTGCACCTTAACTGATCAAACAAGTCATCAATGTGGGGCAATGGGTATCTGTTCTTTATTGTCACCTTATTCAACTGTCGATAGTCAATGCATAACCGGAGAGTGCCATCCTTCTTCTTTACAAACAACACTGGCACTCCCCAAGGTGACATACTAGGGCGGATAAAGCCCTTGTCAAGCAGCTCTTGCAACTGCACTTTTAATTCTTTTAGTTATGCTAGTGCCATTCTGTATGGCGTTATGGAGATTGGGTCCACACTAGGCATAACATCAATCTCAAACTGCACTTCTCTTTCTGGAGGTAATCCTAGCAATTCATCAGGAAACAAATCCGGAAAGTCACATACCATAGGGATTTCCCTCAATGCTGGACTACCTACTTGGGTGTCTATCACATGTGCCAAGTATGCTTCACACCCCTTTCTGATCATCCTTCTGGCTAGTGCAGCTGAAATGATGTTTGATGGCAGTAAATGCCTCTCCCCATGTATTACCACATCACCGCATGCAGGAGACCAAAAGTGACTTGATCTCTGATCAATCATGACGTGATGCATGGCTAACCAATCCATGCCCAAGATAATATCATACACTCTAAAGGGCATTTCAATCAAATCTGATAGGAAAACATGTCCTTGGATCACCAAAGGATAGTCTCTATAAATTCTGTTGACCTGGACCTCTTGTCCTAATGGACTAGTTACTAGCACTTCAAAATCCATTTTGACACACGAAACAGCAAGTGAACTAACTATGCTAGCACTAATATATGAATGGGTTGAACTCGGATCAAACAACACAAATACTTCTTGATCAGAGATAGAGAATGTACTAGCTATAATATCAGAAGTCTCAGCCTCTTCTAACTGTCTCATCGTGTAAACTCTGGCTGAAGCACTTCCTTGTGCTGACTGACCAACAGTGCCCTATCTGCCAGAAGCAGTGCCTCTACCACTGCCTCTTCCTCTGCCAACAGGTTGTGAACTTCTGGAAGCAGAACTCTGAATAAATCCTTCTGCAGTAGTAGGAGCTGGACTGTATCTAGGAGCACTAGTGCAGTCTTTAGCAAGATGGCCCTTGCCTCCACAGTTAAAACAGGCTCCAGTGGCCCAATAGCATTCCCCCTCCATGAATCTTGCCACAAGTCTTATAGGGGCATGCAGGATATGAACCCCTGCTCGACTGCTGACCAAACCTAAGGGGTCTTTGTCTAGAGAATCGGCCCCTTCCAAATCTTCCACCTCGACCCCTGCTGGGTCCACTAAATTTCTTTTTCTTTCCAGAGGTACCACCAGAACTTGGCTCTACAGACTTTTCCCCTTTATCTTTCTCTGATTTTTCAACTTTTTCTGATTTTTCTTTTATTGGGGTCACTTCTGATTCAATCTTTTCTAGGTCAAGTGCTTGAGATATCAGTTTTGAGAAGTTGCTGTGCCTGAATCCCACAACTTGCATCCTCAAACTAGGCTTCAAACCAGTCTCAAATCTCTTGTATCTTGCCTTGCTGGTAGAAAGGAGACTCCCAGCATAATGACTTAAGCCAGAGAACTCCCTCTCATACTCTGCCACTGATCAGTTCCCTTATTTCAAACTCAAAAATTCTTGTAATTTCTAATCAACATATGCATCTAGGATGTATTTCTGTCAAAATTCTCTGATGAAGTCATCCCAGGTCAGTATTGGTGGTTTAGCTAAGCTGTGGGGGATGGTCTTCCACCAATCATACGCATCCCCTTGCAGTAGCGACATAGAATATTCAAACTTCAGTTCATCTTGGCAGTGCAGCTTCTTAAATACTCTATCTATCCTTTCAAGCCATTGCTCTGCCTCTAAAGGGTCCACTGTACCCTTAAATTCTATAGCCCCATACTTCAATAACTTATCATACTGTCTGACTGGAGGTAGTGGTTGTGCCACAGGTGTTTGGGGTGGAGCTTGAGCAAACATACCCCCACCCATTTGTTGAAACATCGCAGCCATCTGCTGTGTAAACTGTGCAGGAAACTGCGGCATTTATGGGGTTGGTGCTACTGACCCACTGACATTCTGTAAAGCTGGGGCTTCCCCTTTTGCCTCAGCTTCAACAGATTGCTCGACTGAGCGATCCTCTTCTTCCATTTCTGTCTAAAGTTAGGGTATCTCCTGAACAAATAACACATGGAGATTTCCCTACGTTAGTTCATATTTATGATGTAATGCACTGTATGTAACAAATATGGACATTGAGCAATTGTACTTAACAAGAAAAGACACAAATTCTCAAGTTAAAACATACTTCAAAAATTTGCTCTGATACCACTAAAACATGTCACACCTTACCCCTCTGCAAGGCATAACATGAACCCGTAGAATATCTAATGAACTAACGAACTTCACCTACCGATAACTCATTAAGTACCCTACAAGGGATTTTAAAACAATTTTCTTACTTTTGATAAGTGGTGAGCATTTTCTAATAGGTATTAAAACATTTAATTAAAGTGGAAAACTAGTTAAAATTTTTGGCTCATTTTATTTTTTCGTAAATTTTATAAAAATTTCGGCAGAGTGCCGTCTGTATTTTGAGAAAACAGTTCTTCAAATACCTGTAAAAAGTACTTCCAATAATTTTTCTCAACAATTTCAACAACTCCACAACAATCCTAACCAATTTCTCAAGTTTCAAAATTCAACAATCATCATTTCTCAGTTTCCAAAAATTCAGAATTCAACAAAATACTATCAATTAATTTCATTCAAATTAAAATAAAATATTTCCATTTATATTTCATTAAAGATAATACAATTTATATATATCATTACAAAAATTTACATTAAAAGAAATTCATACTAAAATTTATTACAAACTTTATACAAGCTTTATATAAGCTGCTCAAGAACAATCTTACATGTCCATACATTTACGTATATTACATACATCAAAATAAATTTGTACAATCAGGGTATAAAATTTACCCGATATAACTTCAAGCAGGTAGCTCCTCCGTCCTCAGCAGCTCAATCTGCTGCTCCTCTAGTCTCTAAATTTGCAACAGCAAATACAGCCATCGCTAAGTACTAGGACTCAGTGGTGCACAACATACTAAAATAATCTTTATCCAGAATTTAAATCACATTTATTCAAAAATTGGACTGAACATGAGAATTAAATACAAAACATGAATTATGAGATTTTAATCCAAACAATTTCATTTCGAAGTATCAAAACACATTTCATAAAAGCCAAAGTTATATCATGCCACTCGAAACAAATATAATCTCAATAGCCAGAGGCTAAGGAGAAGTCACATCACAAGGCTAGCTAGCTCAAATATATGGATTTCCATTCAATTTCTTCTTCTACTAGCACACACCTCAACACTTCAGCCAGAGAAGGAATCAAAATTTGAAACTGATTACTCCCACTAGTCATGCTAGTGAGGTGTTCAAATATATGGTCATGACACTGTGGTGTCAAAACTTATCTTAACAATTTACTAAACATTGCTATTTCAAATATACACAAATAACTTTCAACAATTTAAATCAAAAGCATCATAAATACTTCATCATAGTAATGTCACAGTTCAATATTTCAAATTATTCAAAACAATATGCAGAAGATAATTTACAAAAATTATACGTTGTGCACAAACCTTAAGCGAGTCGCCTCTTGGCCTTGACTCGATTCCTCGGGTTCTTTCCCGGTGTTCTTTTCCATTGAAACACACAGTTTCACAGTGTTTCAGTGTCATAACTTAGCATAAATCCAAAAATAAATTTAAATTCACTTTTACCTAGCTCTAATGTGTTAAACTTGACGTTCTTTAAGTTTTGTGTTTTGGGGTTACTATTCACCACACTATTCAAGTCAATTTGTTGACTTTCTAAGGCCTAATAGTTATGGGAATTCCAACTTTATCCACATACCATATTTTGGTCACTAAATTTGTTGGTTTTGGTTGTTTACTCAAATTCTAAGTCTTTTAGGTAAATTTGCAAATTTTCAGTTTAAGTGTCTTAAGTTGCACTATTCCATTGGTCATTTTTCTGTTAGAATTTGGCAGAACTTCCTTCACAGAAAATGTTCCCTATTGTCTTAACTAAATTCTCCTTTTTGAATCACTCCAATTGGAGTTTTGTATCTCATATTATAGCCATTTGAAACATGGCTTCTAGATTGGACTTAACCCAGATTTCTGGGCAAATTTTGGTTCTAGCAGTTTTAGGTCACCAAATTTGGGTGGCCAAATGACTTGGTTAATGGCATAATTTGGGTTTATGTTCCTCATAAAAGTTTTAGGTCTATATCTCATCTATCCACTGGTAAAATTTCAGGTCATTTAGACCTGCCTAGCTCAAGTTATGGCCAAATAAACAAACACTGTTCATTTGGTCAGTTTATACAGGTCAGACTGAGAATCTCTAGATTTGGTCAATTTATTCACTAGGTTTTGGTCACTTTTTGAGCATGTTTCCTAAATGAAAATTGTGTCATTTGGTGTCTATTTTCATTCCCAATTGGCCTCATACCAATTGGACTTGTAAATTTTCAGTTTTTGTCCCTCAAAGGGACCTTGGTCCTGCTGCCTGCAGCATGACCTCATGGAATCCGAATTTAACCTCAACTCCAACATGTCCAACACTCTTCATTTGGTCAAAAATGACCATTTCTCACCTCAAACTAGGTCAAACACATCATTTTACCATTTCTCCAAATTTTGTCTCCTAAACCCTAAGTGTCAAACCCTAATTCACTAAATTGTTGCATTTAACCAAATCTAAGCATATCAATCTCACTACCACATTCATACAACTTGCCTAACATATTAAATTCAATCAAAACATAAGCATATGCATAGTAACCCTAGCTGGTCGAATTTTCAGTTTGGTCCTCCACAAATGTTTTTATTTCATTTCTTTAGTTTCTAAGTTACTTTAAGCATATTTGCATGAAATTTAAAGAAAAAAATTTAGAGTATATTACTAACCTTTGTGTAGCAATTTCTAACTCCCCTTTTCTCCAATTTGCTTTCTATTTCTTGCTCCTTTATACTCTTCAAGATGCAAGGATGAGGTTTAAGTTGATAATTTAGGGAAATTAGGGTTTAATTGGCTAGTTCAAAAGCTTGAGTGCAAGCTTCCATGGAGGTTTAGAAATGGAGAGGGAGAGAGAGATGGGAGACAGCTTGAAGAACGAAGATAACTTTTTTTTTTCTTTTTTTTTCTTTATGTCTTTTGTCTTATGGAAGACTAAAAAATCAATTTAATTAAATTTATTAATTATAATATTTATGGCATCATGCATGATGTCATGCATGATATCATCTCCCTTCACTTTTTTATTTTTTTTTAATTTATATTTCTATTAGTTCTTTAATTGAATTCCCAACTCCAAAATTTTCTTTTCTCTAATTTTATTTGACAATTAGGTCAGGAGTCAGCTCTCGGGGTCAATTGACCAAATTGCCCCTCGCCGGTTCAACCCGGTTTGCAAATAATTCAATATTTCTTCCGACTCCCTAACCTAATTATTTGACTGGCTTAACAACCTTTTCTTGTGATTTTCTCTTTTCCACTGTGTTTGTAATAGTCTTAAGGACCGCGATGTCACATTTTATGGTTCGAAATTTGAGTTTAAATCGATTTCGTAATCGTTCCCGAGAAGGTCACCCATCGCTGTGACTCTCGGCTCGTTTAATTTCTTATGTTCTGTTTTTCTTATTTATACTTAACTCATTGGCAATTACTAATTATTTATGTTTAGGGCTTATCTAGTTGTCTTAAGTATGGTTCTAATCCCCTTAATTATCTGGACCGACACCGGTCACCGAAATAGTGAATTATACCAGGCTATGCAAATAGGGATGTTACACTATGTGATTGGATTTCTGGTGAGACCGAGGTTCCTTAGCCTGTAAAACTGCTCCATTGTTGTCACAGTAAAGTGGAACTATTGACTCAATAAAAGGAACTACTACAAGTTCTATTATGAATTTCTTTATCCAAACAGCTTCCTTTGCAGCATCTGATGCAGCAATATACTCAGCTTCGGTAGTGGAATCTGCAGTCATACTCTGTTTGGAACTCTTCCAACTGACTGCACCTTTATTACAAAAGAACACATATCCAAAGGTAGACTCTCTATCATCGATATCTAATTGGAAATCAGAATCAGTATAACTATCCAATTGTAAGTCTCCACCTCCATATATCAAGAATAAATCCTTAGTTCTTCTCAAGTACTTAAGGATATTCTTGACCGCTATCCAGTATTCCAAGCCTGGATTGGATTGATACCTGCTAGTCAAACTAACAGCATACACGATATCTGGCCTAGTACACAATATTGCATATATCAAACTTCCAATAGCCGAAGCATATGGAATCCTGGCCATTTTATCTCTTTCTTAAGGTCTCTTTGGAGACATCTCTTTAGAAAGGTGGATACCATGTCTCACTGGTAACAATCCTCTCTTGGAATCAAGCATGTTAAACCTCTTTAACACCTTTTCCAAGTATAGACTTTAGGATAAACCAATTATTCTTTTCGCTCTATCTCTATAGATGCGAATCCCAAGAATATAGGTTGCCTCCCCTAAGTCTTTCATGGAGAATGTATTTGACAACCATACCTTTACAGTTATCAACATACCTGTGTCATTACCCATCAACAGTATGTCATCCACATATGAGACAAGGAAAGTGATAGCACTGTCACTAACCTTCTTATATATACATTGCTCATCCTCATTTTTTATAAAACCAAATGACTTAATGGCTTCATCAAAATGGATGTTCCAACTCCTCGAAGCTTGTTTCAACCCATAAATGGATCACTTTAGCTTGCATACCTTGGAACCATCTTGGGATTCAAAACCCCTAAGTTGTTCCATGAAAATGTTTTATTCAATGTATCCATTGAGAAAAGCTTTTTTGACATCCATCTGCCAAATCTCATAATCATAGTATGCAGCTATTGCTAATAGAATCCTAATTGATTTAAGCATGGAAAAAGGCGAGAAAGTCTCCTCATAGGTAAGTGGATCATCTCCATGATTTACTTTTTTATGAGTAGACAACTCTTGTTCTTCTTCATAAAGGAAACCATATCTCACTGGTGGGTGAGATACCCTAGTTGTTCTACGAGGAATGGCTGTAGATGTTTCAACAACGGGTGTAGGTTGACTAGATGGATCTATATCCATCTGATCTGTTGGTTGATCAGAATTCTCCAATTTTAACTCTATTTGCCTTCCTTTGCCTCCTTCTTGAACAAACTGTTGTTCAAGAAATGTGGCATCTCTACTCACCACAACCTTTTGTGATGTAGGCAAATAAAAATAATATCCAAATCGACCCTTTTCTGATCTGGTCTCCAATTGATCAGTGTTTAGCTTTTTGATATAAGCTGGACAACCCCAAATCTTAACATGCTTAAGACTTGGTTTTCTTCCATGCCATATCTCATAAGGTATGGAAGAAATTGATTTTGATGGAATCCTATTTAGAATATACAAAGCTTATTCTAATGCAAATCCCCAAAAAGAGATTGGCATATCAGTATAGCTCATCGTACTATATACCATATCCAATAGGGTACGATTTCTCCTTTCAGATACACCATTCAGTTGTGGTGTTCCTGGAGGAGTCAGCTAGGAAACAATATCGTGCTCTCTCAAGTTTTCATCAAATTCAGTACTCAAATATTCACCTCCATGATCTAATCGAAGAGCTTTAATACTCTTTCCTGTTTGATTTTCTACTTCAGATTTAAATTATTTGAACTTTTCAAAGGATTCATGTTTGTATTTCATCAAATACAAATACCCAAACCTTCATTTATCATCAATAAAGGTAATAAAGTAATGAAAATTGCCTCTAGCCATTTCCTTAAATGGACCACATACATCACTGTGTATTAGCTCCAAAATATTTTCAGCTCTTAGCCCTTGTCCAACAAAGGGTGATCTAGTCATTTTATCCTGAAGGAAAGATTTACAAGTTGGAGTAGGCTCAAAGCCCAATGAGGATAAAATCCCCATTTTCTCTAATTTTGCAATCTTATCTTCTACAACATGACCTAATACTAAGTACCAAATATGTTTTAAACTTAAGTTGATTTTCATCATGGCATTGCATTCTTTTAGATTGCTATACTCTAGGCAATTGAAACACTTTCCTGTTGGCAGTGGAAACACTTTCCTACTGGCAGCGGAACCACTTTTCTTTGCCTTTGTCAACTTTGATCTTTATTTTTCTATTTGGCTATCTTCTTGGAAGATCCTGGAACTTGAGGTTTCTTTTTCTAATTGCCCTTTCTCTTATTGAACTTTGCGGCAGAAAAAGATGCAATCAAAGCTACCTCTTTTTCTTTATTGCCTGGCATATTCTTTTGGGTAATAACCAGCATGTTGAGTAAAACAGCCAAGGTGCATTCCTGTTTAGTCATATGAAAATTTATCACAAAATTCCCAAAAGACTCAGGAAGAGACTGAATGATCAAATCCGTTTGCAGTTGCAAATCCATGTTTAAGTCAAGATGTTCCAGCTGCTCAATCAGCCGAATCATCTTGTGGACATGATCCCCAACATTTTGTCCCTCAGACATCCTCATGAGGAATAGCTGTCTAGATATCTCATACCGATGTGGGAGAAAGGTCCCTCAGGTAAATCCCAGATCGGTAAAGCACGAAGATGGTCTTGGGTTCAAAAAGTAATGATATATAAAATGGTGAAAACTAATCACCAGAGGCGCCTTTTGGTGGAATTGCCTGGAGAGTTGGAAGAACTCAAGGGTTAAGCATGCTCGCTTGAGAGAAATCTTAGGATGGGTGACCTCTTGGGAAGTTCTCCATTCCACCTATGGGACAAAACCGTGAGGCTTATGGCCAAAGCGGACAATTCCTCTAGTGGTTGGAGTCCGATCGTTACAATAGTAAAATGTGACACTACGGTCCTTAGGACTATTGCAAACACAGTGAAAATGTAACACCCCGAACCTCCGAGTTATGAATAGTACTATTTTTGGTCCATGACTAATACTATTCAAAGACACCTTGAGGACCAAAAATAAATAGAAAATTAATTGAGATAGACACAATAAAAATTCTAGTGAACAAAAAAACTAAGGACTCATCGGGTATTATAAAAAGAAGGATTATGACCCGATGAGGGGCATTTTGGTCAATTCACCTCAAGAGTTGACTTTTGACCAAAATGTCAATTAAATTAAATGAAATTAATGAATTGAATTATGGGGTAAAAATTGAAGAAAAATTCAAGCAAAATATGTAAGGGAAAATTTAAGAAATGAAAACTTAAACTTTCATTTCCATTATGACAAAATTAAAATGAAAGACTTATGGGTTTTTGATAGTTAAATTTAATTATTTAATTAAAAGGAAAAATTAAGTATAAATGTAAAAAAAAAAGGAATAAAAATTTAAGTTTAATTATCCTTATGGCACAATTAAAATTTATAATTTTAATAAGCTAATTTTGGGGATATATATATATATATATATATATATATATATATATATATATATATAAGACAAATGTCTTCTTCATTTCTTTTTTTTCATAAGATACCACCACCCTCTTCTCTCTCTTCCTCTCTCTTTCTTTTTCTCTTCTTCTTTCATTTCTTCCCCTCATTGATTTCCCCTCCCAAGTTTTAATTCCCTTAAATTCCCTTCATAAATTCCATAGCCCACTAAAAGAAAACATCAAAAAGATCTTTGATTGAGAGATTAAAAGCAAGGAGAACAAGAATTGGAAGAAAAGTGAAGTTGGAAAGAAATCAACAAGAGGTAAGTTTCTTTTCATGTTAGATTAGTTGTATAAACTTGAAATGAAGTTAATTTATGATGAAATTTCATAAGAAAATAAAAGAAAACATGTATGGAACCTAAATTAGGGTTTTGGCCAAATGAGAAAAAAATTAGGGTTTGATGTATTTTTAGTTAAATTGATGATAAATCTAAGTTAAAGTAAAGTAGTATGCATGATTGGAAGTAGTAAGATTTCATAGGATTGCATAAATTGAATTATGGAAGATTTGGGTTCATGGGGAAATTGGGTTTTGGTGCTAGAGAGTGAAGTTGGTGTGTGTAGTGTTAAATTATGATCATTTGAGGTTTATTTAGTTTGAATTGACATTAGGTTGATGATTGGAAGTAATGAAATGGTAGGATTAGGGAAAATTACAAACTTTGGCATTTAAAAATTGTGGGGTTTGTGCTAGGAAGTGCCATTGATGTGTCAATGCTAAATTAAAGTCATTTTGGGTGAATTAAATGTGAATTGAGGTTGGTTAATGGAAGTAATTGAAGAAATGAAAATTTGAACTTAGGGCAGAATTTTGCACACTGATATTAGTGTGTTTGGAAGCCCATAACTTAAGCTACACAACTCCAATTGTTGTGAAACCAATTGGAAACGAAACTTAAGACATAGGCCTAGAATTTTCATGAGATATCTTGCCCCAAAAATGACCTTAAGCTACCCGAAATGAGCCTTGAAATGGGAGATAAAATTCTAGAACCTGCAGAATTATGCACGTGAACAGTAAAGTTTAAACAGCCATAACTCTCTCTAGAAAACACTAATTTAGGTGATTCTTGAACCGATGTAAACCTAAGATATAGTAGAATAATTCATATGAAGAATGTTAGGCCAAATTATGAACTTAACTCAATCAAATTGCGGAACGAATTTGGGTCACTGAATATGCCAGAATCTGGGCACCTAAAATTGACCAAATGAACAGTAAAATTTGCAAGGCTTTAACTCTCTCTAGAAAACTCCGATTTAGGCAATTCTTAAATCGATGGAAACCTAAGACATAGTAGAACATTTTATATGAAGAACATTAGACCAACTTATGGACTTAACTTGATCAAATTGCTGAACAAATTTGGATTGATAAATATGCTAGAACTAAATCTACAACATGAATAGTGACGTGAACGGTAATAGTATTTTGGGCATAACTTGAGCTACATAGCTTTGAATTAGGCGATTCGAAAAGGAAAATAAAGTTAAGACCTAAATGAACAATTTTCATGAAGAAGACCTTATCAAATTATGATCGAAACTAGGTATAAAATGGGTTCAAAGATTGGGGCATCAAGCTGTCCCAAAACCAAAATATTCTAAAATTTTCAAAGTTAACTTGGGATGCATTAGACATGTATGTAATGAGTTCTTGGTAGCAATTGAGATTGGTATTGAGGTATTCTATTTGTGTATTTTCAGTAGAAAAAGAAGTTGGAACGGACAAGGAGAAGTAGGTAACAAGGAAGGAGAATTATTGAAGGTTTATGCACAACTAACCTTTTCTTCATTTTTAAACTTGTAAATTGCTTGGAATGTGTTAAATTGAATAAGTTTGCTTTGAATGAGTTTACTTTAACTAAAATATGGTTTTTCTCTTGTATTTAAGAAATTTTGGTGTTGCCACCTTTATATGGATATTATGATGAATTTAAATGTGTTTATTGGTTTATAAATGTGATTGTTGAGTGAAAAATTTTTGGAAACAGTTTTGAAACCACAGTTAGCATGACAGTCCCTTTTTGAACTCCCCAGTAGTAATGACTACTTGGGGTTGATAATTTATATTGATTATGTCTCCCATTAATAACGGTTAGTGGGGTAAGACTACATGAGTACTCATTAGCTAGCTAGCCCTTCCCTCATTAATAATGGTCAGTGAGGTTGAGATTGCTTTGTTGAGGTGTACAACACGGCACTGATCGTGAAATTTTATGTCATAGCCTAAACTATGTGTTGATGTTGGCAACGCTAATGCTTTATGAATTGTGATTTATGAAGTATGATTTCTCATTTGAAATGTTATTCTAATAAATAGCTCTTATGAACTTAGAACTATTGTGAAGTTTTCATGCTTAAGAAAAATGTGATTTATTATGCTTTGACAAATTGTGTTTTACCTTAAGTTTTAAAGTTATTAGTTGTGCACCACTGAGTAATATACTCAGCGATAGCTTCTTTATGCTGTCGCAGGTAAGGGAAAGGAGAAGGCTACCGAGTGAGAGACTTGGAAGCAGCATTTTAGTATTGTTTGTGGGTATATATTATAGGTATATCCCTGTAATTTCCTTTTGATGTATTTTATACCTATATGTATGGATGTACGGACATTGAGCAGTTTATATTTAAAAGCATTGCATTGCTATCACATTTTAAGTTTGTAACTATTTTGTATTTTTCTTTGAGACTTATGAAAATGTAACTTTTGTAATATTTAGTCTATCATTATTTCCAATGAATATTTACATGTAATTTTAACTATTCTCATGCAGTTTTTTGCAAAAAAATTGATAAGATAAAAAGCTATGATTTGTTTTAGAATCCTTTATAGTATAACTAATGGGTTATTAGTAGGTGGAGTTCGGTAATTCCTTAGGTATGCTACGGGAACATGTCATGCCTTACCAGGAATAAGGTGTGACATGTTTTAGTGGTATCAGAGCTTTGGTTTTTATACAAGTTTTGAAATTGCATGTTTAAAAAATTTTGATAAGTACAACTACTCAATTGTCATTATTGATACATATAGTGCATTACATCATAAATATGGACTAATGCAGAGAAATCTCCTTGTCTTGGTTGTCCAGGGAGTAGAATTCTTTGTGATTCAATATGGAAGAGGGGGATCACACAATAGAGCAATCAATAGCAACTGAGGTACAGGGGGAAGCCCCAGCTCCTCAGAATGCCAGTGGATCAGCTGCACCCGTCCCACCTATGCAGTTTCCTACTCAGTTCGCTCAGCAGATGGCTGCATTATTTCAGCAAATGGCTGGCAATATACCAGTCCAAGCTCCTGTGCAAGCACCTCCAGTGCAACCACCATCCCCAGCCAGACAATATGATAAGTTAATAAAGTATGGGGCAATAGAGTTCAAGGGTACAGTGGACCCATTGGAAGCTGAGCAATGGCTAGAACGAATGGAGAGGGTCTTTAAGAAATTGCACTGCACAGATGAGTTGAAGTTTGAATATTCAATTTCCTTGCTGCATGGAGATGCATATGAGTGGTGGAAGACCATTCCCCACAGTTTGGCTGAGCCGCCAGTGCTGACATGGGATGACTTTCTAAGGGAGTGTAGACAGAAGTATGTTCCTGATACCTATGTGGATATGAAGCTATAGGAGTTTCTCAGTTTGAAGCAAGAGAACAAGACTGTAGCCGAGTATGAGAGAGACTTTTCTCGCCTCAGCCACTATGCTGGAAGCCTACTCACTACCAGTAGAGACAGATGCAAACAGTTTGAGGCCAATTTGAGGCCTAGTTTGAGATTGCAAGTGGTTGGGTTTTGACATGACAACTTCTCTGGGTTGATATCATAGGCCCTTGAATTGGAAATGATAGAACTGGAAGGGGCATCTGAGAAGGTAACCACTGAAAAAGAGAAGAGTAGTAAGCCTACAAGACAGAGTCTAAGTAACAATTAGGGTAAGAGGAAGAGCTTTGGGGGACCAAGTAACAGAGGATCTAGTAGGGGAAGCTTCTCAGGGTAGAGGCCACCTAGATCAGGACAGCAAACATCTAGGGGTTCCTTTCCTACCCGTGCTTGTGAGACTTGTGGCAGGACTCATGGAGGAGTATGTTATAAGGCCATAGGAGCCTGTTACAACTGTGGTGGAAGTGGGCATTTTGCTAGAGATTGCATTAGTGCCCACAGATCTGGGCCTCCTACTACCACTGAGAGATCTGTTCAAGGTTCTGCTTCCAGAGGACAACAGACAACTAGTAGAGGTAGGGGCAGGGATAGAGGTAACACTTATGGCAGCTAGGGCACAGTGAGCCAACCAGAGCAGAGTGGTGCACCAGTCAGGGTGTACACCATGCGCCAGAGGGATGAAGCAGAGACATCAGATGTTGTGGCTGGTACTTTCTCCATTTTTGATAGAGATGTATATGTGCTGTTTGACCCTGGTTCTATACATTCTTATGTTAGTGCCAGTATTACATGCTCTGTTACTATTCCTTGTGTGAAATTAGATTATGATGTGCTAGTGACTAGTCCTTTAGGACAAGAGGTTAGGGTGAACAAATTGTATAAGGATTGTCCTTTGGTGATCCAAAGACATACATTCCTGTTAGACTTAATTGACATGCCCTTTCGAGATTATGATATCATCTTGGGCATGGATTGGTTAGCCAGGCATCACGCCATGATCGACTGTAGACTGAAGATAGTCACTTTTGGTCTTCCTGAGTATGCAGAGAGGCAGTTATTTCCATCCAACATCATTTCAGCTGCACTTGTAAGAAAGATGATTAGAAAGGGATGTGAAGCTTATCTAGCTCATGTGATAGACACCCAGGTGGGGAGTCCAGATCATAAAGATATTCCTACAGTATGGGATTTTCTTGATGTCTTTCCGGAAGAATTATCGAGTTGCCTTTGGAAAGAGAGGTGCAGTTTGAAATTAAGACTATGCCTGGTGTGGAGCTAATCTCCATCACTCCTTATAGGATGGCACCTGCTGAGTTAAAAGAGTTGAAGGTACAATTGTAGGAATTGTTAGATAAGGGTTTCATCCACCCTAGCGTGTCACCTTGGGGAGAACCAATATTATTTGTGAAGAAGAATGATGGTACTCTCCATCTATGCATAGACTACAGACAGTTGAATAAGGTGACCATAAAAAATAGATATCCTCTACCACGGATCGATGATTTGTTTGATCAGTTAAAGGATGTAACTGTATTCTCCAAAATTGACTTGAGATCGGGCTACTAACAGTTGAGGGTGCAGGAGCAAAGTATTCCTAAAACTGCCGTTAGGACTTGGTATGGCCACTATGAGTTTTTGGTAATGCCATTCGAGTTAACTAATGCTCCAGCTACTTTTATGGGCCTAATGAACACTATCTTCAGGCCATATTTGGACCAGTTTGTTGTGGTGTTCATTGATGATATTTTAGTGTACTAAAAGAATGCAGAGGAATACTACAAGCACTTGAGGAAAGTATTGCAAACTTTAAGGGAGAAGCAGTTGTATGCCAAACTGTCGAAATGTGAGTTTTGGCTAAAGGCGATTTCATTTTTGGGGCATATTGTATCTGCACAAGGTATCCAGGTGGATCCTAGCAAAGTAGAAGCCATTCTTAATTGGAAGCCACCTAGAAATGTCACGGAAGTTTGGAGTTTCCTTGGTTTTGCCAGGTATTACCGAAGGTTTGTGAAGGGATTCTCCATGCTAGCATCTCCACTGACCAAGCTACCTAGGAATGATGTAAAATTTCAGTGGACTGATCGTTGCCAGGAAAGTATTGATGAGTTAAAGAGGCGTTTAACTGAAGCTCCAGTCTTAACCTTGCCCACTTTGGGTAAGGAGTATACCATATACAGTGATGCTTCTCACAAAGGATTGAGCTGTGTGTTGATGCAAGATAGGAATGTCATTGCCTATGCTTCACGCCAGCTTAAACCGCATGAGTGGAATTATCCTACACATTACTTGGAGCTAGCAGCCATTGTCTTTGCCTTGAAGATCTGGAGACATTACTTGTATGGAGAGAGATGTTATATATACACAGATCATAAAAGTTTGAAATACTTGGGCACACATAAGGAGTTAAATTGAAGGCAAAGGAGATGGTTAGAGCTGATAAAAGATTATGATTGCTTGATAGACTATCAGCCTGGAAAGGCAAATGTTGTAGCTGATGCTTTAAGTCGCAAGACTATGGCTGGTTTGAGGGTTTCTCTTTTGTCCATGGTGCATGAATTAAGGGCATTACATGCTAATTTGGAGATTAATGAAGATGGGTAGATGGTAGCTACTTGGCAAGTGAAGCCACGCCGCGTAACAAATTAAAGCATGATTGCGAAGGATGATAAGTATGTGTAGTTAATGGAAGAGGCTCGGGATGGCAAGATAACAGAATTATCAGTAAATGATGAGGGCTTGTTGTTATATAAGGGCAGAATGTGCATTCCTGAGAATGTTGAACTGAGGCAGACCATTTTAAAGGAAGCACATGATTCACCTTTTGCAATGCACCCTGGTGGAACCAAAATGTACATAAGTGTGAAAGAGCACTATTGGTGGAGAGGAATGAAGAAAGACATTGCAGAATATGTTGCTAAATGCCTAACTTGTCAGCAAGCAAAGGTAGAACACCAAGTGCCTGCAGGGTTGCTATAGCCATTGCCAATTCCTAAGTTGAAATGGGAAAGAATCACTATGGATTTTGTGACAGGACTTCCCCGTACACAAAAGAATCATGATGCAGTTTGGGTTATTATTGATAGATTGACCAAGTCTGCACACTTTTGGCCAGTGAGAATGGATTACAACCTGGAAAGATTGGCCAAACTATACATTGATGAAGTGGTGAGGTTGCATGGAGTGCCAATGTCTATTGTGTCTGATAGAGATCCTAGGTTCACTTCTAGATTCTGGGGTAGTCTCCAAAAAGCCCTAGGGCCTAGATTGAACTTCGACAACATTCCATCCACGCAGACGGCCATCTGAAAGGATCATTCAGATTTTGGAGGATATGCTTCGGGCTTGTGTGATTGAGTTTGAAGGGAATTGGGACACACACTTGCCTTTAATTAAATTTGCCTACAACAACAGTTATCAGTCAAGCATCAAGATGCCTCCATACGAAGCACTTTATGGTAGAAAAGTGTAGAACTCCCTTGTGTTGGGATGAAGTGGGCAAGAGGAAATTGATTGGTCCAGAATTAGTACAGCAGACAGAAGAAAAGGTTAAGCTCATTAGAGACAGACTCAAAGTTGCAATGGATAGACATAAGTCCTACATTGACCTAAAGAGAAGAGATATTCGGTATAATGTGGGTGACAAGGTGTTCCTGAAATTTTCCCCATGGAAGAGGATCATGAGGTTTGGTAGAAAGGGGAAACTAAGTCCTCGCTTCATTGGGCCGTATGAGGTTCTGGAAAGAGTGGGTCCATTGGCATATAGACTTGCATTGCCTCCAGAGTTGGAAAAGATTCATAATGTCTTCCATGTCTCCATGTTGAGGAGGTACAGATCATACCCCTCTCACATTTTGCCAGTAGAGGAGATTGAGGTGAATCCAGACCTGACATATGATGAAGAGCCCATAAAGATCTTGGCACATGAGGTGAAGCAGCTGAGGAACAAGCAAATACCTCTAGTGAAAGTGTTGTGGAACCATTATTCAGGCCAGGAGGCAACATGGGAGCGTGAAGAGGACATGAGGAGATAGCACCCACAACTATTCAAAGAATGAAACCAGGTAAATTTCGAGGACGAAATTTATTTTTAAGGAGAGGAGAATTGTAACACCCCGAACCTTCGAGTTATGAATAGTACCATTTTTGGTCCGTGACTAATACTATTCAAAGACACCTTGAGGATCAAAAATAAATAGAAAATTAATTGAGATAGACACAATAAAAATTCTAGTGAACAAAAAAGCTAAGGACTTATCGGGTATTATAAAAAGAAGGATTATGACCCAATGAGGAGCATTTTGGTCAATTCACCTCAAGAGTTGACTTTTGACCAAAATGTCAATTAAATTAAATGAAATTAATGAATTGAATTATGGGTAAAAATTGAAGAAAAATTCAAGTAAAAATATGTAAGGGAAAATTTAAGAAATGAAAACTTAAACTTTCATTTCCATTATGACAAAATTAAAATGAAAGACTTATGGGCTTTTGATAGCTAAATTTAATTATTTAATTAAAAGGAAAAATTAAGTGTAAATGTAAAAAAAAAAAGGAATAAAAATTTAAGTTTAATTATCCTTACGGCACAATTAAAATTTATAATTTTAATAAGCTAATTTTGGGGATAAATATATATATATATATATAAGAAGACAAATATCTTCTTCATTTCTTTTTTTTCATAAGATGCCACCACCCTTTCCTCTCTCTTCCTCTCTCTCTCTTTTTCTCTTCTTCTTCCACTTCTTCCCCTCATTGATTTTCCCTCCCAAGTTTTAATTCCCTTAAATTCCCTTCGTAAATTCCATAGCCCACTAAAAAAAAACATCAAAGAAATCTTTGATTGAGAGATTAAAAGCAAGGAGAACAAGAATTGGAAGAAAAGTGAAGTTGGAAAGAAATTAACAAGAGGTAAGTTTCTTTTCATGTTAGATTAGTTGTATAAAATTGGAATGAAGTTAATTTATGATGAAATTTCATAAGAAAATAAAAGAAAACATGTATGGAACCTAAATTAGGGTTTTGGCCAAATGAGAAAAAAATTAGGGTTTGATGTATTTTTAGTTAAATTGATGATAAATCTAAGTTAAAGTAAAGTAGTATGCATGATTGGAAGTAGTAAGATTTCATAGGATTGCATAAATTGAATTATGGAAGATTTGGGTTCATGGGGAAATTGGGTTTTGGTGCTAGAGAGTGAAGTTGGTGTGTGTAGTGTTAAATTATGATCATTTGAGGTTTATTTAGTTTGAATTGACATTAGGTTGATGATTGGAAGTAATGAAATGGTAGGATTAGGGAAAATTACAAACTTTGGCATTTAAAATTTGTGGGGTTTGTGCTAGGAAGTGCCATTGATGTAGCAATGCTAAATTAAAGTCATTTTGGGTGAATTAAATGTGAATTGAGGTTGGTTAATGGAAGTAATTGAAGAAATGAAAATTTGAACTTAGGGCAGAATTTTGCACACTGATATTAGTGTGTTTGGAAGCCCATAACTTAAGCTACACAACTCCAATTGTTGTGAAACCAATTGGAAACGAAACTTAAGACATAGGGCTAGAATTTTCATGAAGATACCTTGCCTTGAAAATGACCTTAAACTACCTGAAATGAGCCTTGAAATGGGAGATAAAATTCTGGAACCTGTAGAATTATGCACATGAATAGTAAAGTTTAAATAGCCATAACTCTCTCTAGAAAATACTAATTTAGGTGATTCTTGAACCGATGTAAACCTAAGATATAGTAGAACATTTCATATGAAGAATATTAGGCCAAATTATGAACTTAAATCAATCAAATTGCGGAACGAATTCGGGTCACCGAATCTGCCAGAATCTGGGCACCTAAAATTGACTAAATGAACAACAAAATTTACAAGGCTATAACTCTCTTTGAAAAACTCCGATTTAGGTTATTCTTGAACCGATGTAAACCTAAGATATAGTAGAACATTTCATATGAAGAATGCTAGGCCAAATTATGAACTTAACTCAATCAAATTGCAGAACGAATTCGGGTCACCGAATCTGCCATAATCTGGGTGCCTATAATTTACCAAATGAATAGTAAAGTTTGCAAGGCTATAACTCTCTCTAGAAAACTCCGATTTAGGAGATTCTTGAACCGATGTAAACTTAAGACATAGTAAAACATTTCATATGGAGAACATTAGACCAAATTATGGACTTAACTTGATCAAATTGCTGAACGAAGTTGGATTGATAAATCTACCAGAACTAAATCTGCAGCATGAACAGTGACGTGAACAGTAATCGTGTTTAGGGAATTACTTGAGCTACACAGCTCTGAATTAGGTGATTCAAAAAGGAAAATAAAGTTAAGACCTAAATGAACAATTTTCATGCAGAACACCTCATCAAATTATGATCGAAACTAGGTACAAATTAGGTTCAAAGATTGGGGCACCAAGTTGTCCCAAAACCAAAATATTCTAAAATTTTCAAAGCTATCTTGGGATGCATTAGACATGCATGTAATGAGTTCTTGGCAGCAATTGAGATGAGTATTGAGACATTTTATTTGTGTATTTTCAGTAGAAAAAGAAGTTGGAACAGACAAGGAGAAGTAGATAATAAGGAAGGAGAATTATTGAAGGTTTGTGCACAACTAACCTTTTCTTCGTTTTTAAACTTCTAAATTGCTTCGAATGTGTTAAATTGAATGAGTTTGCTTTGAACAATTTTACTTTGACTGAAATATGGTTTTTCTCTTGCATTTAAGAAATTTGGGTGTTGCCATCTTTATATGGATATTATAATGAATTTAAATGTGTTTATTGGTTTATAAATGTGATTGTTGAGTGGGAAATTTTTGGAAACTGTTTTGAAACCACAGTTAGCATGACAGTCCCTTTCAAAACTCCCCAGTAGTAACGGCTACTTGGGGTTAATAATTTATATTGATTATGTCTTCCATTAATAACGGTTAGTGGGGTAAGACTACATGAGTACTCATTAGCTAACTAGTCCTTCCCTCCTTAATAACGGTTAGTGAGGTTGAGATTGCTTTGTTGTAGTGTACAACATGGCACTAATCATGAAATTTTGTGTTATGGCCTAAACTGTGTGTTGATGTTGGCAACACTAATGCTTTATGAATTGTGATTTATGAAGTATGATTTCTCATTTGAAATGTTATTCCAATAAATGGCTCTTATGAACTTAGAACTATTGTGAAGTTTTCATGCTTAAGAAAAATGTGATTTATTATGCTTTGACAAATTGTGTTTTATCTTAAGTTTTAAAGTTATTAGTTGCGCACCACTGAGTGATATACTCAGCGATAGCTTCTTTATGCTATCACAGGTAAGGAAATGTAGAAGGCTGCCGAGTGAGAGACTTGGAAGTAGCATTTTAGTATTGTTTGTGGGTATATATTGTAGGTATATCCCTGTAATTTCCTTTTGATATATTTTGTACCTATATGTATGGATGTACGGATATTGAGCAGTTTGTATTTAAAAGCATTGCATTGCTATCACATTTTAAGTTTGTAACTATTTTGTATTTTACTTTGAGACTTATGAAAATGTAACTTTTTTAATATTTAGTTTATCATTATTTCCAATAAATATTTTCATATAATTTTAACTATTCACATTCAGTTTTCCGCAAAAGAATTGATAAGATAAAAAGCTATGATTTGTTTTAAAATCCTTTGCAGCATAACTAATGGGTTATCGGTAGGTAGAGTTTGGTAATTCCTTAGGTATGCTACGAGAACATGTCATGCCTTACCAGGGATAAGGTGTGACAGGAAAAGAGGAAATCACAAAAAAGAAACATTAAGCCGGTCAAATAATTAGGTCAGGGATCTGAAAGAAATATTGAATTATTTGCAAACCGGGTCGAACCAGCGAGGGGTAATTTGGTCAATTGACCCCTAGAGCTGACTACAGATCTAACTGTCAAATAAAATCAGAGAAAAGAAAATTTCAGAATTGAGAATTAAATTAAAGAAATAATGGAAAAATAAATAAAAAAAAAGAAAAAGGAAAAGTGAAAAGTGATGACATCATGCATGATGCAATAAATATTATAATTAAAATTTAATTAATTTAATTTGTGGTCTTCCTAAATGATAAATTCATAAAAGAAAAAGAAAAGAAAGAAAAAAAAAAGACAAAAGACTCATCATCTTCATTTGCCGTCCCTCTCTCTCTCACACTCTCCCTCACCCATAAACCTCTATTAGAGCTCTTTTGTGAGCTTGAAAATAACAAAATTCCATCATAGAAAAGTAACCTACCATAGATAAAACTTGTTTGGGAAACTAAAAAGGAAGGTGCAAGGGAAAAAAAAAGAAAAGAAAACTTGAAGGAAAGGAAGAAGAAAATTCTGCATTCAAGGCTAGTAAGTTCACTTCAAATTTTTAGTTTAATAAAAGTATTTATAGCATAAAAAACTTATAAATATGCTTAAAATGAAATGAAAACATCCTTGGGGGACAAGAGTAAATTTCAGCTAGCTATGGTTTGTGATGGAAATCTTTGTGTTTTGATTGAATTAATTATGTTAGGAAGCTTAATTGAGTGATGGAGTGATGTTAGTATGCTTTGAATTAGTTAAATGTAACAAATTGGTGAATTAGGGTTTGGACCTAGGGTTTGGAAGAGAAAAATTTGGAGAAGTGGTCAAATGGTGTGTTTGACCTTGTTTGAGGTGAGAAAAGGTCATTTGTGACCAATTGGGGTATGTTGGAAGTTGGAAGTGAGTGGAGATTCGGATTGGATGTGGGTAGTATGCAGGCAGCATGACCTAGGTTCCTTTCAGGGACAAAAAATGAAAATTTACAAGCCCAATTGGTGTGAGGCCAATTGGGAATGAAACCATACACAAAATGACACATTTTTCATTTAGGAATCATGCCCAAAAAGTGACTAAAACCTAGTGAACAAATTGACCGAATCCGGATAAGGCAATTTGACCTATACAAAAATGACCAAAAGAACAGTGTTTGTTCATTTGGCCATAAATTGGGCTAGGTAGGTCTAAATGAACTGAAATTTTACCAGTAGAAATCTGAGATATAGAGATAAAACTTTCATGAAGAACATAAACCCAAATAATGCCCTTAACCAAGTCATTTAGCCACCCAAATTTGGTGACTCAAAACTACCAGAACCAGTTTTAGTGCCCAGAAATCTGGGTTAAGTCCAATCCGGCAGCCATGATTCAAATGGCTATAACTTGAGCTACCAAACTCCAATTGGAGTGATTCAAAGTGGACAATAAAGTTAAGATAATAAGAAACAATTTCTATGGAGAAAATTTAGTCAAATTCTAACAGCAACATGACCAATGGAACAGTGCAACATAAGATACCAAAACTGAAAATTTGCAAATTTATCTAAAAGACTTAAGTTTTGAGAAAACAACCAAAACAAACAAAATTGGTGACCAAAATTTGGTATGTGAGTATAGTTAGAATTCTCATACCTATTAAGCCTTAGAAGGTCAACAAATTGACTTAATATTATTGTGAATAGTAACTCCAAAACACAAAATTTAAAGAATGCCAAGTTTAGTATATTAAAGCTAGGTATAAGTGAATTTGAATTTATTTTTGGATTTATGATGAGTTATGATACTAAAATATTGTGAATCTGTATGTTTCAGTGGAAAAGAATACCAGGAAAGAACCCGAGGGATCAAGTCAAGGCCAAGAGGTGACTCGTTTGAGGTTTGTGCACAACATTAATATGCTTTAAAATTCATTTACAAAGTGCATGAAATGTGTATTATGCTTTTACTTTGAATTGTTGAAAGTTTATTTGTGTATGTTTGAAATGACAATAAATGTTTAGTAAATTGTTAAGATAAGTTTTGAAACCATAGTGTCATGATCATATATTTGAACACCTCACTAGCATGACTAGTGGGGGAAATCAGTTTCGAATTTTGATTCCTTCTCTGGCTGAAGTGTTGAGGTGTGTGCCAGTAGAGGAAGAAAAAGAATGGGTTCTCATATATTTGAGCTAGCTAGCCTTGTGTTGTGACTTCTCCTTAGCCTCTGGCTATTGAGATTATATTTGTTTCGAATGGCATGATATAACTGTGTGTTTTTATAAAATTTGTTTTGAGACTTTTGCAATGAAATTGTTTGGATTAAAATCTTGTAAATCATGTTTTAAATTTTATATCTCATGTTCAGTTTAATTTTTGAATAAATATGATTTAAATTATGCATAAAGATTATTTTTAGTATGTTGTGCACCAGTGAGTCCTAGTACTCAGCGATGGTTGTTATTGCTGTCGCAGTTATAGAGACTAGAAGAGCAGCAGAGTAAGCTGCTGAGGATTGAGGAGCTACCTATTCTGAAGTTTATTGGGTATATTTTATACCCTGATTGTAAAAATTATTTTGATGTATGTAAATGTATGAAACTGTATGGACATGTAAAATTGGTTATGAGTAGTTGTATAAAGTTGTATAAAGCTTGTAATAAATATTGGTTTGGATTTTTCCTAATGTATATAAATTGTTTTATCTTTAATGAAATATGAATGGAAGTATTTTTTTTTAATTTGAATGAAATTGATTAATAGTATTTTGATGATTGTTGAATTTTGGAATTTGAGGAATGATGTTGAGATTGGTTGGGATTGTTGTGGAATTGATGAAGTTGTTGAGATAAATAATTTGGAAGTGCTTTTTACAGGCATTTGAAAAACTGTTTTCTCAAAATATAGACGACACTCTAATGAAATTTTTATAAAATTTGCGGAAAAATAAAATGGGATAAAATTTTTAACTAGTTTACAAAATCTAATTAAATGTTTTGATACCTATTAGAAATTGCTCACCACTTATAAAAAGTAAGAAAATGATTTAAAATCCCTTGTAGGGTACTTAATGAGTTATCGGTAGGTAAAGTTTGATAGTTCATTAGATATTCTACGGGATCATGTTATGTCTTACAGAGGGGTAAGGTGTGACATGTTTTAGTTTAAAGGTCCCTTAGGCAAATCCCACATCGGCAAAGCACGGAGATGGTCTTGGGTTCAAAAAGTAATGATATATAAAATGGGGGAACTAATCACTAGAGGCACCTTTTGGTGGAATGGCCTAGAGAGTTGGAAGAACTCCAGGGTTAAGCGTGCTCACTTGAGAGAAATCCTAGGATGGGTGACCTCCTGGGAAGTTCTCTATTCTAGCTATGGGACAAAACCGTGAGGCTCATGGCCAAAGCAAGCAATTCCTGTAGTGGTTGGAGCCCAATCGTTACAATTGGTATTAGAGCCACTCGCGTGTCCTCTTGGGCGATGGTGGGGCAAACCTCAGTGAGGACGCTGAGTCCCAAAAAGGGGGAGAAAGGTCCCTTAAGCAAATCCCATATCGACAAAGAACGGAGATGGTCTTAGGTTCAAAAAGTAATGATATATAAAATGGAGGAACTAATCACAAGAGACGCCTTTTGGTGGAATGGCCTGGAGAGTTGGAAGAACTCCAGGGTTAAGCATACTCACTTGAGAGAAATCCTAGGATGGGTGACCTCCTGGGAAGTTCTCCATTCCACCTATGGGACAAAACCGTGAGACTCATGGCCAAAGCGGACAATTCCTCTAGTAGTTAGAGCCCGATCATTACAGATTTCTAGTGGGTGATTGAATTCTTATAATTCTATTGATCATCCTCAGGTACATCTATTACTAGAATTACAATAAACTATAAGTGAGCAACTCCTTGCCCATCACATCTCATATGAGGTTCAATCCATTACCTAGCCCCTAATGCTCAAAATCTCAGGTACATCCATTATTGACTTATCTTGCATTAGTTAATTTGATCCCATTGAGCCAGTAATTACGCAAATAATTTTAATGTCCTCAGGTACATCCAATATTGGCCACCAAACCATTTACATATTTACAACATCTCATGCTTAACAATTATTCTTAAGAAAATCTCTTAAATTAATTACATCATATGCAATTATTTAAAATTTCTTAAAATAATTACCCCAATGGAGGGCCCATGTTATAATTACTTTAATTATAGCATATCCAACTTAATTATTTATTTGGAAGATTTTGTAGTCGTCCTAATTACTATTATGGTCTCACTTTGCACATTATCCATTTAGCATGCATATATTATATACTTGCATACATTTCCATACATTTCATGCATTCATGGATAAACAGTAAATATGGTATAATCATGGACTTTCTAAGGGATTCAATTTTGAGCCACCAAGAATTGAATCAAGGCATTCCCAGGTGCATTTCATTCATTCATATTACAAGAGTTGCTGAAGGAGTACATAATCAACACTTGATCTTGAATTCCTCCCACTGGTCCCACCAATGCTCTTGACCTCCTTGATCTTCTTGCAATCCAATATTACATAGTGATCCTTGGCATACCAAGGAGAATTTACAAGAACTAAATAAATGAAATTACAACCCAAAATTATTACAACCTTACTAATACATGCCCAAAAATAAATTAAAATAAATTAATTAAATTACAAACCAAAGAAATATAAAAGAAATAAATCCAACCACATTGGTCTTTTATAGTCCATGATCATCCATCATGCATATCACTATTTAACAATTAAATAAAACATACATACTTATCTCATATTCAACTTAAAAATCCAGATTTGAATATGATTCAAACATATTTAAAAATTCATATTTGAATCACATTCAAACAAATTTAAAAATTCAAATTTGAATCACATTCAAACAACTTTAAAAATTGAGATTTGAATCACATTCAAACAACTTTTAAAATTCAGATTTGAATCACTTTCAAACAACTTTAAAAACATTCAAATAAATTTTAAAATTCAGATTTGAATCAAAATTTAATTGTGTGATTAAAACTCTAATTAAACAATTTAATTAGACATAGGATAAGCTTTTAGATCATACAATAATTGTAAGTTAAAAAGCCAAACCTTGCATGTCACACCTTACCCCTCTGTAAGGCATAACATGACCCCGTAGAATACCTAATGAACTACCGAACTTCACCTACCGATAACTCATTAAGTACCCTACAAGGGATTTTAAAACAATTTTCTTACTTTTGATAAGTGGTGAGCATTTTCTAATTGGTATCAAAACATTTAATTAAAGTTGAAAACTAGTTGAAATTTTTGGCCCATTTTATTTTTCCGCAAATTTTATAAAAATTTTGGCAGAGTTCCGTCTGTATTTTGAGAAAAAGTTCTTCAAATACCTGAAAAAAAGCACTTTCAATAATTTTTCTCAACAACTCCTTCAAAGTCACAACCATCTCAATCAATTTCAACACATTTATCAACTTCCAAAATTCAAATCCACCCTTTCCAATATTCAACAATTATCAAAATACCATTAATAAATTTCATTCAATTTAAAATAAAATACTACCATTCATATTTCATTAATGACAAAATAATTTATATACATAATTGCAAAAATTTATATTAAGAGAAATTCAAACTAAAATTTTATTACAAACTTTGTAAAAGCTGCTCAAGACCCATTTTACATGTCCATACATTTATGTGCATCATAAATATCAAAATAAATATTTACAGTCAGGGCATAAATTATACCCGATATAACTTCAGAGTAAGTTGCTCCATAATCCTCAGCAGCTCACTCTGCTGCTCCTCTAGTCTCTAAATCTGCGACAACAATAATAGCTATCGCTGAGTACTAGGACTTAGTGGTGCACAATATACTAAAATAATCTTTATGCAGAATTTAAATCACATTTATTCAAAAATTGAACTGAACATGAGAATTAAATATAAAACATGATTTATGAGATTTTAATCCAACCAAGTTCATTTCGGAGTGTCAAAACCAATTTCATAAAACCCACAGTCATATCATGCCATTCAAAACAAATATAATCTCAATAGCCAGAGGCTAAGGAGAAGTCACATCACAAGGCTAGCTAGCTCAAATATATGGATATCCATTCAATTCCTTATTCTACTGGCACACACCTCAATACTTCAGCCAGAGAAGGAATCAAAATTCGAAACTGATTACCCCCACTAGTCATGCTAGTGAGGTGTTCAAATATATGGTTATGACACTGTGGTTTCAAAACTTATCTTAACAATTTACTAAACACTGTCATTTCAAATATACACAATAACTTTCAACAATTTAAATCAAAAGCATCATAACAATGTCGCAATTCACAATTTCACATTATTCAAAACAATATGAAGAAGATAATTTACAAAAATTATACGTTGTGCACAAACCTTAAGCGAGTCGCCTTTTGGCCTTGACTCGATTCCTCGGGTTCTTTCCCTGTGTTCTTTCAAACTGAAACACACAGTTTTACAGTATTTTAGTATCATAACTTCATCATTAGTCCAAAAATAAATTTACATTCACTTATACCTAGCTCTAATGTGCTAATTTTGATGTTCTTTAATTTTTGTGTTTCGAGTTACTATTCACTACACTATTCAAGTCAATTTATTGACTTTCTAAGGCTTAATAGGTATGGGAATTCCAACTTCACCCACATACCACATTTTGGTCACTAAATTTTTTGGTTTTGGTCGTTTACTCAAATTCTAAGTCTTTTAGGCAAATTTACAAATTTTCAGTTTTGGTGTCTTGAGTTGCACTGTTCCATTGGTCATTTTGTTAGAATTTGGCAAAACTTCTTTCATAGAAAATGTTTCCTATTGTCTTAAGTTTATTCTCCTTTTTGAATCACTCCAATTGGAGTTTTGTAGCTCAAGTTATAGCCATTTGAACCATGGCTGCCGGATTGGACTTAACCCAGATTTCTGGGCAAATTTTGGTTTTGGCAGTTTTAGGTCACCAACTTTGGGTGGCCAAATGACTTGGTTAATGGCATAATTTGGGTTTGTGTTCTTCATGAATGTTTTAGATCTATATCTCATCTATCCACTGGTAAAATTTCAGGTCATTTAGACCTGCCTAGCATAAGTTATGACCAAATGAACCAACACTGTTCATTTGGTCAATTTGTACAGGTCAGACTGAGAATTTCCGGATTTGGTCAATTTATTCACTAGGTTTTAGTCTCTTTTTGGGCATGCTTCCTGAATGAAAATTGTGTCATTTAGTGTCTATTTTCATTCCCAATTGGTCTCATACCAATTGGACTTCTAAATTTTCAGTTTTGGTCCCTCAAAGGGACCTTGGTCCTGCTGCCAACAGCATGACCACATGGAATGCGAATTTAACCTCAACTCCAACACTTCCAACACACTTCATTTGGTAAAAAATGACTATTTCTCACCTCAAACTAGATCAACCACATCATTTCACCATTTCTCCACATTTTTTCTCCCAAACCCTAGGTGTCCAAAACCCTAGTTCACTAATTAATTGCATTTAACCAATTCAATGCATATCAATCTTACTACCATATTCATACAAGCTTGCCTAACATATTAAATTCAATCAAACACAAGCATATGCATAGTAACCCTAGTTGGCCCAATTTTCAGTTTGGTCCTCTACAAATGTTTTTATTTCATTTTAAGTTTATTTCTAAGTTAGTTGAGCTAAACACACAAAGTATAAACTGAATTTTTAAAACTTAAATCACTAACTTTAATTTGGATGTTTCCTTCTTCAATTTCCTCTTTTTCTTCCTTCTTTCTTTGCTAAATCTCCTTCTCAAGTGAGGGTGGTAAGGTTTTATGAAGTAATTATGGGAGAAATTGGGGTTTAGTAGGGATTTAAAAGCTTGAAGCAAGCTTTAATGGAGTTTTAGAAATGGAGAGGGAGAGTGAGAGTGAGGCAGCAACTTAGGGAAAGAAGAAGATATTAGTAGTATGCCCTAGAGCATATCATTTAGTATGTATCTTGTACACATTTTTATTAATAAAAGGCATTTCCACTTTTCCATTTACATAATACATTTATGTGTACTAGAAAAGGTCCATTGATATTTTGTTAGAAATTCTACTCTTAAGTTGTTAAGAATATGAGTGACAGTATTTCTAGTACAAAGTATTATAAATACGTTCACAATGGAGGATACTTCATAATAAGGACATGACTTATCCAGAAAGATTGTATTCATGTTTATTACCAAGTTATTTATATGAGATATAAATAAGATGGAATGGTGTGTCTCATGCCATATAGCAAACATGATAGGCACTTATAACTGATAAGTAGGCCAAACCAGTGACACTTATGACAAGCACATGGAGTTTACTCTTGTCAATGTTTTGTCATAAATCATATCAGTGCATATAATCTTTAGACCTGAGATAGCACAGTTATCTTGTATATAGGTAGTTTGAGTTTGATACTGCTTTCATACTTGTACTGTGTATGGGTATATGGGCATGTGTTGGCTCCTACTAGTTATATATGGAGGTAGGTGTTGATCAAGATGGAATCTGTTCCTCTAAGTAAATAGAGATAAAATCCTATGTTCATCTAATTGTTCTTGATGTTTCAAGTTCCTGACCAGGACAGATAGATTTAATCAGAAAAGAGTTTCTGATGAGAAAATCTTTTTAATCAAGAACTCGAATTAAAAGAGAACATAATATTCATAGCAAATGGAGTTTGACATACACCATGACTCCAGCTTGAGTTGGGATTTTGTAACAGAGAGATTCTAGTGCATGGTAATATATGATTATAGGTTCATTTAAGGTAAACCTTATTACTAATTGGGTGGCCATGGCATGCTATGCTAGGTGTTAACCATGGTATATGAGATGCATAAAATGATTTAGAGAAATCATTTATGGTAAGAAAGAGTTCTGATGATATTAAGAGTTGATATCATATCTCATTGCCAATTAGTGATGAGCCTAGTAAGTCACACACATAAACAAGTAATCACCTAATTAAATATGATTTAATTAATTAATTAAAGAGTTTAATTGATTAATTAAATAGGTTTGGTTTGCAATTAGATTACAAAGTCCTTAGCATGACTTGAAATCAAATCTAGATTATTAGATGTATAGTATAAGTTAAATTTATATTTAAAGTGTTTAAATATGAATTTAATTAATGAGAAATTAATTAATAAAGATTAATTAATTGATTTATATTTGATATAAATTGATTAGAAGAAGAGAAATAATTATTTTGGGTTGAGAACTCAAAATTAAGACACAGGGGCATTTTGGTCATTTCATAGGGTGACATGTGGCACCATGAGATGGTGACACATGGCATTACACATAAGCTTGCCAAATGTCTTTTAATCATGCAAGATATAGATTTGACACTTGGCACAATGTGATTGGGTCAATTAAACCTAGAACCAATCAGAGGGTGACATGTGGCAAGGGTTTAATGTGTTGACCTAGCTATATAAGTGTTGTTATGAAAAGAAAATAATAGAACTAGCTACTGCTCTCATTTGTGCCGCCACTTTGAAGCTCTCCCTCTCTTTTTCTTCATCTCTCATCTATTCCAAGAGATTAGCCATCAATCTCTTGAATTAAAAATACTAGAAATCGTTTCTAGTGTCCTGTTTACATCTTTAATCTCTTAAAAGGCAGAACTTCATTTTCTAATTAATAGAAAAAGCTTTAGAAGCTGTTCAAGGGCTGCCATAGGTGTTCTTGGTATGGACAAGCTAGAGGGACAACATCTGGTGTCCTGAAGACGAATCTCAAAGGCGCAAATACACTGATGTGCATCAAGAGGTTAGTGTGTTTGTTCTTGATTTAATCTAGGGTTCTAAAATTAATCTGATTAATTTGAAAATCTTAAATGGCAAATACAGATCCAAAAACATATTAAAACATATATCATTGAAATCAAATAGATAAAAATAAATATTGCATGATGCATGTGACCTTAGGTGAAAATTTTTTAATTCAATGGCATAAACTTGTGTTTTTCACGCTTCTGCTCCTTCAATTGGTGTCAGAGCCACTATATTTTCTATTTAGATTGTTGATTATATGATTTAATTGTGTTTGATTATGAGATGATTTATCCATTGCTGGTTGCAATGGATATGTGGCGGCATGCTTGAAGAACACCATCAATGGTGCGCATGGTTTGGCTTCATGGATGGTGCAAAGGTTTGGCTTTTTAATTTACAATTATTGTATGATCTAAAAGCTCATCCTATGTATAATTAAATTGTTTAATTAGAATTTTAATCAAATAATTAAATTTTGATTCAAATCAGAATTTTAAAAAATTGTTTGAATGTGATTCAAATATGAATTTTTAAAGTTGTTTGAATCATATTTAAATCTAATTTTTTAAAGTTATTTGAATAATATTCAGATCTGAATTTTTTAAAATTGTTTGAATGTGATTCAAATCTAATTTTTTAAAAATTGTTTGAATGTGATTCAAATCTGAATTTTTAAAGTTGTTTGAATGTGATTCAAATCTGAATTTTTAAATTTGTTTGAAAGAGATTCAAATCTAAATTTTTAAATTCATTTGAATCATATTCAAATCTTGATTTTTAAGTTGAATATGAGATATTCAATTTAATTTAAGTATGTATGTTTTATTTAATTGTTAAATAGTGATATGCGTGATGGATGATCATGGACTATAAAAGACCAATGTGATTGGATTTATTTCTTTATGTTTCTTTGGGATTGTAAATTAATTAATTTATTTTAATTTATTTGGGCATGTATTATTAAGTTTGTAATAATTTTTTGTTGTAATTTCATTTATTTAAGTTCTTGTAAATTTGCCTTGGTATGCCAAGGATTACTATGTAATATTGGATTGCAAGAAGTTCAAGGAGGTCAAGAGCATTGGTGGGACCAGTGGGAGGAATTCAAGATCAAGTGTTTATTATGTACTCCTTCAGCAACTCTTGTAAAATGAATGAATGAAATGCACCTAGGAATACCCTGATTCAATTCTTGGTGGCTCAGAATTGAATCCCTTAGAAAGTCTATGATCATACCATATTTACTGCTTATCCATGAATGCATGAGATGTATGGGAATGTATGCAATTATATGATATATGCATGCTAAATGGATAATGTGCAAAGTGAGACCTTAATAGAAATTAGGATGACTATAAAATCCTCCAAACAAATGATTAAGTTGGAAATACTATAATTAAAGTAATTATAACATGGGCCCTCCATTGGAGCAATTATTTTAAGAAATTTTAAATAGTTACATAAGATGCAATTAATTTAAGAGATTCTCTTAAGAATAATTGTTAAGCATGAGATGTTGTAAATATATAAATGGTTTGGTGGCCAATATTAGACGTACCTGAGGACATTAAAATTATTTGCATAATTACTGGTTCAATGGGATCAACTTAACTAAAGCAAGATAAGTCAATAATGGATGTATATGAGATTTTGAGCATTAGGGGCTAGGTAAAGGATTGAACCTCACATGAGATGTGATGGGCAAGGACTTGCTCACTTATAGTTTATTATAATTCCAATAATGGATGTACCTGAGGATGATCAATAGAATTATAAGAATTCAATCACCTACTAGAAATCCATCCAACTAGGATTTCCGTTTTCTACTTTGGAAGTGTAGGATTCACTAAGTTAGTGGGAGGACCAATTTGATTAAAAGATCATAATCATTTTGGTTAATTACATGATACATCTACTAATTAATCTAGTTATTTTCTGTAGTTAATTTTCTGATAATAATGAGCATAGAACAACCACCACCATCCAATATCCTTGCAAGCATACTTGATCGCAATAGGTTGACAGGACCTAATCTCTCTGATTGGCTAAGAAATTTGAAACTTGTCCTGAACCTTGAACATATAGGATATGTTATAGACTCAAATGTTCCTGGTCCCTTACCTCCAGAGGCCACCCAAGAGGAACATGAAACTTTAGACAAGTGAAAGGAGCATGATATGAGAGCTAAGTGTCACATGCTTGCTTCTATGAGTAATGAGTTATAGAAGCAGCATGAGAACATGCTGAGTGCGAGTGAGATCCTCCTTCACCTACAAGAGTTATATGGTGAGCACAGCAGGAATGCTAGGTATGAGATATCTAGATAGCTGTTCCGCATGAGGATGTCTGAGGGACAGAATGTTGAGGATCATGTCCACAAGATGATTCGACTGATTGAGCAGTTAGAACATCTTGACTTCAACATGGATTTCCAACTACAGACGGATTTGATCCTTCAATCCCTTCCTGAGTCTTTTGGGAATTTTGTGACAAATTTTTATGTGACTAAATAAGAATGCACCTTGGCTAGTTTACTCAACATGCTGGTTATTGCCCAAAAGAATATACCGGGCAATAAAGGAAAAGAGGTAGCTTTGATTGCATCTTCTTCTTCTAGAAAGTCCAATAAGAAGAAGGGCAATAAGAAAAAGAAACCTCAGATTCCTGGTCCTTCCAAGAAGATAGCCAAACAGAAAAACAAAGATCAAAGTTGACAAAGCTAAAGGAAAGTGTTTCCACTATCAGCAGGAAAGTGTTTCCACTGTCCAAAGTATAGCAATCTAAAAGAATGCGATGCCATGATGAAAATCAACTCAAGTTCAAAATATATTTGGCACTTAAGATTAGGTCATGCTGCAGAAGATAGGATTGCAAAATTGGAGAAAATGGGGAATTTATCCTCATTGGGCTCTGAGCCTACTCCAACTTGTGAATCTTGCCTTCAGGGCAAAATGACTAGATTACCCTTTGTTGGACAAGGACTAAGAGCTTAAAATATTTTGGAACTAATACATAGTGATGTATGTGATCCATTTAAGGAAATGGTTAAAGGCGATTTTCATTACTTTATTACCTTTATTGATGATAAATCAAGATTTGGGTGTTTGTATTTGATGAAGTACAAATATGATATCAAATACAAATATGAATCCTTTGAAAAGTTCAAAGAATTTAAATCTGAAGTAGAAAATCAAACAGGAAAGAGTATTAAAGCTCTTCGATCAGATCATGGAGGGGAATATTTGAGTACGGAATTTGATGAATAGTTAAGATAGTATGGCATTGTTTTCCAACTGACTCCTCCAGGAACACCACAGTTGAATGGTGTATTTGAAATGAGAAATCGTACCCTATTGGATATGGTACGTAGTATGATGAGCTATACTGATATGCCAATCTCCTTTTGGGGATTTGCATTAGAATCAGCTTTGTATATTCTGAATAGGATTCCATCAAAATCAGTTTCTTCCACACCTTATGAGATATGGCATGGAAGAAAACCAAGTCTTAAGCATGTTAAGATTTGGGGTTTTCCTTATATCAAAAAGTCAACACTGATAAATTGGAAACCAGATCAGAAAAGGGTCGATTTGTTGGATATCCAAAAGATAGTTTTGGATATTATTTTTATTTTCCTACATCACAAAAGGTTGTGGTGAGTAGAGATGCCACATTTCTTGAACAACAGTTTGTCTAAGAAGGAAGCAAAGGAAGGCAAATAGAGTTGGAATTAGAGAATTCTGACCAATCAACAGATCAGATGGACATAGATCCATCTAGCCAACTTATACCCATTGATGAAACATCTACAGCTATTCCTCATAGAACAACCAGGGTATCTCACCCACTAGTGAGATATGGTTTCCTTCATGAAGAAGAATAAGAGTTGTCAACTCATGAAGAAGTAGATCATGGAGATGATCCACTTACCTATGAAGAAGCTATATCAGATAAAGATTCTTCAAAATGGATTGATGCTATGAAATCCGAGATTGATTCCATGTATAAGAATCAAGTTTGGGATCTTGTTGACCCACTTGAAGGTATTGTACCTATAAGGAACAAATGGGTTTTCAAGAAGAAAATTAGTTCTGATGGAAAGGTAGAGACCCATAAGGCAAGGCTAGTAGTGAAAGGGTTTCGCTAAAGGCAAGGAATCGATTATGAAGAGACTTTCTCGCCTGTTGCCATGTTTAAATTGATTAGGATTCTATTAGCAATAGCTGCATACTATGATTATGAGATTTGGTAGATGGATGCCAAAATAGCTTTTCTAAATGGATACATTGAAGAAAACATTTTCATGGACCAACCTAGGGGTTTTGAATCCCAAGATGGTTCCAAGGTATGCAAGCTAAAGCAATCCATTTATGGGTTGAAGCAAGCTTCAAGGAGTTGGAACATCCATTTTGATGAAGCCATTAAATCCTTTGGTTTTATCAAAAATAAGGATGAGCCATGTGTATATAAGAAGGTTAGTGACAGTGCTATCACTTTCCTTATCTTATATGTGGATGACATACTGTTGATGGGTAATGACACAGGTATGATGACAACTGTAAAGGTATGGTTGTAAAATACATTCTCCATGAAAGACTTAGGGGAGGTAACCTATATTCTTGTGATTCGCATCTATAGAGATAGAGCAAAAAGAATGATTGGTTTCTCCCAAAGTCTATACTTGGAAAAGGTGTTAAAGAGGTTTAACATACTTGATTCCAAGAGAGGATTGTTACTAGTGAGACATGGTATCCACCTTTCTAAAGAGATGTCTCCAAAGACACCTAAAGAAAGAGATAAGATGGCTAGAATTCCATATGCTTCGGCTATTGGAAGTTTAATGTATGCAATGTTATGTACTAGGCTGGATATCGCATATGTTGTTAGTTTGACTAGCAAGTATCAATCCAATCCAGGTTTAGAACACTGGATAGCTGTCAAGAATATTCTTAAGTACTTGAGAAGAACTAAGGATTTATTCTTGATATATGGAGGTGGACACTTGCAATTGGATGGTTATACTGATTGTGACACCCCTTACCCGTGTACAATATACCCGAGTAAGCAATGTCACACGGTGTATCGGCACACTCTAATATACCTTAATTAATTTTTATCATGCTTTTGAATATAACTTGTGAAATATAATGTATTTGAGCCATTTTTCGAAATTATAATTTATTTGAGGTTCCGAAAATTTTAAAGAAAATCCGCAGTGATCTTGGCTAAAAATGGAGAAAACAGTTCTTCAGAACCTGTGAAAAACACTTCCAATAACCATATTCAATCATCTCAACTCCAATATCATCACAAACTCAATATTTTTCAACATCATGTTCTCAATCCTCATTTCTCAGGGTACTCATATATAAACAACAAATAAATACTCAAATTACTTCCATACATAACCATAAATCTTCATTATTTACATGACCCTCAAAATATATTACATAAGTTCATTTACATATGAGAAAATAGAAATTTAGTTACAAAATACCAAAATGACACCTAGTGTCCTACCAATGCACTGCAGAAGTTGAGGTGACACGGACACTGTGCAGAACTGCAGGATGGATCACCCAGTCTGCGGTCTACTGGGCTCACGATCTGTATCTCCAGAACCTACGCGTGGAAAAAGCAACGCGCTAAGCAATAATGCTTAGTGGTGCAATAATAAAATAAAAGAAATAGCAAGAAAACAAATATGTAGTGAATGTATATGTTTTATTCGTTTTGAATTTGTACATCATTAACTTTGTCCACTTTCATTCATTTGGTTGCCCAAGTAACCTACACTAGACGACTGGACTGGATAAACGGGTAAACTGGCACTTGGTATCTAGTACCTAGTGGCGTCACACCATCGGTCACATATGCATATCACGGTGTGCAATGAGCGCTAACAAGCTGTAAATAGTATTAGGCACGAGGCCAAGTCTCAACACAATATCAAAATGGCTAAAAGCCATAAAATCACAGAATGGCATAATGCCATGTACAGTACTGCTAACTGAACCCTATTGGCATGCCAAACTATCCAAACCAATCTTGTTAGGTATACTAGGGCATTTGATACTTTCGAATTCTTCAATTTTTGAATTTCAAGTTTTTGGTGTCACTATTCACCTTATTGGTCAACAAAAATGTTGACTTTTGGATAGAAAATAGGTACATTGGTTTTAACACTCCCAATGTACCACATTTTACATTTAAAACTTGTTGGAATTGAGCACCCATACCATTTCTAAACTTAAAACTAAGAGGGCAGAATTTTCAGTTTTGAAGCCTAAATTTCTTCGCTCCATTAAGCATTGTTGCAGTGGGAATTTGAGGAAATGGTAAACATGAAAGTTGTTCCTTATTTTGTCTAGTTGAATTTCCTTTTGAATCACTCCATTTGGAGTTTTGTAGCTCAGATATGGTCCAAAAACTACAGCTGGCCGGATTGAAAAAACTGCAGAATTACCAAATCTACTGATTACCATGAGCAGTGATCGTGACTGCCATTTTGGTTAGGTTCTAGTCATAATTTGGGGTAGGCTTCTTCATGAAAGTTGTTTGTCTATGCGTTAACTTGTTGCTGTAAAACTTTCAGGTCAATTGACCATTTCTACAGTGAGTTATGGCCAAATGAACAATTACTGTTCATTTGGTCATTATGCAGAATTGGCTTGCAGGGTACCCGGATTGGTGCCAACTTTTGGTCCTCTTGCTTTGGTTTTTTGGGCATGGTTTCTTCAGAAAAAATGTGCCATTATAAGTCTAGTTTCATTTCCAATTGGCCAAACACCAATTGAACCTACACAGCCAAAGTTATGGCTGTCCAAGTGGGTGGAATCACACCTCATTCTTTCTTGTCACTAGGCGACCTACACATTTCACTTTGCCATGTTATATTCCAGTCCAAATTATGGTCAACTAACCTCAAATGGTCACTAATTGACCATTAGAATGTTCTTTAACAATTTCATAAGCCAAGTCAAATTTTCACCCCCAAACCCTAGCTCAAAGTCAAGGTTTTCACAAATTTCCTTAGTTAACTCTTTCATTCCTTATATATATATATATATATATATATATATATATATATACACTTTAAACATAATCTCTAATTCACTCTAAGTCCATTAAAACAATCAAACTCATTCCTTCCTTAGGGCTGCCGAAATTCATGGTATACATACACATGGATTCTTTTCATTTAATTTACAAATTCTTGTTCACTTTAAGTCCTTAACATGGAATGAAAGGGATTTAGGTATAATTATGCACTAACCTCTTGTAGGGCAGAATTTTCCCAAGCTTAACTTCACTTTCTTTCTTCTTCTTGGCTGCCAAAAGGTTATGCAAGGTGCAAGGATGAATTTTTGTGAAAAGAGTAGGAGGATTTATGGTGAAAAGATGAGAGAAATGAAGCTTTGGTTGAAATCAATGGAGGGAGATGGGGAGAAGGCTTTGTTGGTCCAAGGGAGGAAGATTAATTTTTTTCTTCTATTTTCAGCCTCTTTTATTGGTCTTAAGTGTATTGGTTGTATGGTGATTGGTGGACAATTTTAAATGACATCACAATGATGTCATAAATTGCATATATTGTATTTTTCTTTTCTTTTCTTTTCTACTAACTTTAAATTAATTTTTCATCAATATTAATTCATATTTTATGTCATAATAATTATTTACTCAACTGGACAAGTCGGCCAAAAATCACCTCTGAAGGCGAAATGACCAAAATGCCCTCCGTTTGGCTTTATGGGTCAAAATTGTCTTTACCGATTGAAAAATTTTTCTAAATATTTTCTTGGCATTCTAATGCCATAGGAACCTCAATGACCCTTCTCTGGAGTCCCAAAAATTATTTTATGAATTTTTCCCCGGGTCTAGGGCTCCTAGTTGCGAGAACTGCAACTTCCCTCTGGGTTACCCATCGCTAGGGCACCGGCTCGTTTAACTTGGTTGTATTTTATTTCTAAAATTTTTACTAAATTTTTCTTATTAATATTTGAGTTAATTATGATTCCTCACTTTAGTTTAAATATTTTTCCGGACGTTCTAGCTGTCCGGACCGACACTGGTCACCGGAACAGTAGAATGTACGGAGTTGCTACCGGGAGGGTGTTACAACTCTTCCCCTCTAATTTAAATTTCGTCCTCGAAATTTACCTGATGCAAACAGTTGAGGAACTATTGCCTCATCGTCTCTTCACTTTCCCAAGTTGCCTCCTCGGTGTTGTGGTGCCTCCAAAGCACTTTCACGATGGAATCGCTTGTTCCTCAATTCTTTTACTTCCGAGCCAGATCCGTAGAGGTTCTTCTTCATATGTCAAATCCGGTTGTATTTCAATTTCTTCCTGGAGATAACATGTGAAGGATCCGAGCGTATCTTACGAGCATGGACACGTGGAACACATTGTGGATCTTGTGCACTGTGGTAAAGCTAGCTCAGAGGCTCTTTGGACCCACACGTTCAATGACTTCATATGGGCCAATGAACCTAGGGCTTAACTTACCTTTTCTTCCAAACCTCAATATCTTCTTCCACGGTGACACCTTGAGGAACACTTTGTCGCCAACCGCATATTCTATTTCTTTTCTCTTCAGGTCAGCATAAGATTTCTGTCTGTCTGAGGCAACCTTCAAGTTGGCTTTGATTAGTTTCACTTTCTCCTCAGTCTGTTTCACCAAGTCTAGCCCCACCAGTTTGTCTTCGCCCAATTCAGTCCAGCACACTAGAGTTCTACATTTTATCCCATACAGTGCTTCATATGGGGCCATTTGGATGCTAGCTTGGTAACTATTATTGTATGCAAATTCTGCCAGTGAAAGGTATCTATCCCAACTTCCCTCAAACTCAATGACACAACTCCTCAGCATATCCTCAAGGACCTGACATATTTTTCATGTTATTGTTATCATTTTAATTCAATAATTGTATTAATTCAATTGGTTCAATTGTTTACCTGGATTACTCTTTCGGATTGCCCATCCGTCTGAGGATGGAAAGCTGTGCTGAAGTGGAGTTGTGTACCCAAGGACTCATGCAACTTCTTCCAAAATCTCGATGTAAACCTTGGGTCTCGATCAGATATGATGGAAAGTGGAATTCCATGCAGTCTAACTATCTCACTGATATACACCGCTAACTTCTCCGGTGAGTAGTCGGTCTAATCGCAGAAAGTGTGCTGACTTCGTCAATCTATCCACTATCACCCATGCTGCATCATGTTTCTTCTGGGTGAGAGGTAGACCACTTACAAAATCCATGGTGACCCGATCCCATTTCTATTCAGGTATGCGTATAGGCTGTAGCAAACCTGATGGAACTTGATGTTCTGCATTGACTTGCTGACATGTCAAGCATTTAGTCACGTAATCAGCTATGTCTTTCTTCATACCAAGCCACCAATACTGAAGCTTCAGATCATGATACATCTTTGTACTTCCTGGGTGCATAGCATATACACTGGTGTGTGCCTCTTTTAGAATACTGGCCTTTAATTCCCCATCATCTGGTACACATACTCTTCCTTTGTAGTAGAGACACCCATCTGCTTTCACCCCATAGTCAGTTGCTTTTCCCTCTGAGATTTTGCTCATAATAGCCATTAACTTTTCATCTGCCTTTTGTCCATCTAAAATCTGCTGTAGCAGGTTTGGCCTCACTTGCAACTCAGCCAAAATAGCTCCATCTCGAATCAAAGTTAGACGGGCATTCAATGATCTCAAAGCTGTGATGGACTTTCTGCTCAAAGCATCAGCAACTACATTTGCCTTCCCAGGATGGTAGTCAATTACACAATCATAGTCCTTCAGGAACTCAATCCATCGCCTCTGTCTAAGGTTGAGCTCCTTCTGAGTTGGCAAATATTTCAGACTTTTATGGTCTGTGTAAATGTAGCACTTCTCACCATACAAGTAATGCCTCCATATCTTCAGTGCGAAGATAATTGCTGATCATGGGTAGGATAGTTCTGTTCATGTGGCCTTAGTTGCCTGGAAGCATAGGCAATCACTTTCCCCTCTTGCATCAATACACACCCTAGCCCATTATGTGAGACATCACTGTAGACCACAAAGTCCTTTCACGACATCGTGTTAGCTGCTGGTGCCTCTGTCAACATAGCCTTCAACTTCTCAAAAGCCCAGTCGACACTTGTCATTCCAAATCCGTCGACATTCTTGTGTAACAACTTGGTCATTGGAGCAAATTTATTAAGGAAAATCCCTTCACAAATCTCTGTAATACCAGCTAGCCCCAAGAAGCTTCGACCTCGATTGTATTTACGGGAGGCTTCTGTAACACCCTCCCAGAATCATTCCGTACACTCCCATTCGGTGATCGGTGTCATCCCGGACAGCTAGACGTCCAAAAATAATTAAACTTAAGTGAGGGACCATAATTAACTCAAATATTAATAAGAAACACTTAGTAAAAATTTTAGAAATAAAATACAACCAAGTAAAGCAGCGGTGCCCAAGGGATGGGTAACTGGAGGGAAGTTGCGGTTCTCGCAACGAGGAGCCCTAGACCCCGGGGGAAAAATTATAAAATAATTTTTGGGACTCCAGAGAAGGGTCATTGAGGTTCCTATGGCTTTAGAATGCCAAGAAAATACCTAGAAAAATATTTCAATCGGTACAGACAATTTTGACCCGTTAAGCCAAACTGAGGGCATTTTGGTCATTTCGCCAGAGGTGATTTTTGGCCGACTTGTCCAGTTGAGTAAATAATTAATATGACATAAAATATGAATAAACATTTCTAGAAATTAAATTGAAATTGAGTAGTGATGAAAAGAAAAGAAAAATCAAAGAAAAGCTCATTTATGACATCTTGATGATGTCATTTATAAATTATGACCAATCACAATTAAGTAACCCTTTGACTAATTAATAAAAGAGATAAATGAAGACTATATTCATCAAAAATCCAGCAGCCATCCCTCTCTCCTCAAGTGCAGCCAAACCCATCTTCCTCCCTCCATTGATGTTCAATCAAGCAAGCTTCCTTTCTCCTTTGTTTCCACCACTAAACCCTAAACCCCTTCATTAAAACTTAACCACACCTCTTGGGGAAGTGTTTGGCAGCCTAGAAAGTGAAGGAAAGTGAAGATTTAACTTGGGAAAAATCTGCCTACAAGAGGTTAGTGCATCTATATCCCCAAAACTCTTTATTTTCATGATTTGGGACTTGAAACTTAGTAAGAATTGTAATTTAAATGAACAAAAACTCATGTGTATGAGTATATGAATTTCGGCTGCCCTAGCTATGGAATAGGAGGGAGTGTTTTTGATGAGCTTGAAGTGAACTAGAATCATGTTGGAAGTTTATAAACACAAGAATAATGAATTAAAAGCTAACTAAGGTAAATTGTATAAAACATGAATTTGAATTAGGGTTTTGTGAGCAAAATGTAAACTTGGTTTAGGAAATTATTAGAGAACATTTTAATGGTCAATTAGTGACCATTTTAGGTAAGTTGACCATAAAATGGACTGAAAAATAGGATTGCAAAGTGAAGTTGCAGGCTGCCCTAGGACAGCAGCAGAGGGACTGAAAATTCAGTCCACTTGCACTGCCATAACTTGGGCTGTGTTGGTTCAATTGGTGTTTGGCCAATTGGACATGAAACTAGGCTTATAATGGCACATTTTTGCTGAAGAAACCATGCCCAAAAGACCAAAGCAAGAGGACCAAAACTTGGCCCCAATCCGGATACCCTGCAACTGATTCTGCAGAATTGACCAAATGAACAGTAACTGTTCATTTGGCCATAACTCACTGTAGATTTGGTCAATTGACCTGAAATTTTTACAGCAACAAGTTAAGACATAGACAAACAACTTTCATGAAGGAACCTACCCCAAATTATGGCCAGAACCTAACCCAAATGGCAGTGGCAGTCACTGTTCATGTTACTGTAGATATGGTAATTTCTGCAGAATGGCAATCCGGCCAGCTGTGGTTTTTGGACCATATCTGGAGCTACAAAACTCCAAATGGAGTGATTCAAAAAAGGAAATTCAACTAGACAAAAAAAGAAACGACTTTCATGTTTACCATTTCCTCAAATTCCCACTGCAACAAGGCCCAATGGAACAGTAAATTTGGGTTTCCAAAACTGAAATTTCTGCCCTCTTAGATTTAAGTTGAGAAATGGAAATGGCAATCAATTCCAACAAGTTTTAAATACAAAATGTGGTATGTTTGGGGTGTTAAAACTAATACACATATTTTCTATCCAAAAGTCAACATTTTTGTTGACCAATGAGGTGAATAGTGACCCCAAAACTTGAAATGCACAAATTGAAGAATTTAAAAGTTTCAAATGCCCTAGTATACCTAACATGATTGGTTTGGATAGTTTGGCATGCCAATAGGGTTCAGTTAGCGATCGCACATGGCAAAATGCCATTCTGTGATTTCATGGCTTTTAGCCATTCTGACTTTGCATTGAGACTTGGCCTTGTGCCTGAGATTATTTACAGCTTGGTAACTGTTATGTTGCACACCGGGTGATGCATATGCGACCAATGGTGTGACGGCGAGGTATTAGATACCCGGTGCGGTTTACCCGTTATCCATCCGATGCCTAGTGTAGGTTACTTGGGGCAACCAAATGAATAAAAGTGGACAAAGTAAATGATATACAAATACCAAACAAATAAAACATATACATTCACTACACATTTAATTTCTTGCTATTTTCTTTTATTATATTATTGCACCACTAAGCATTATTGCTTAGCGCGTTGCTTTTGCCACGCGTAGGTACCGAGAGATACAGATCGTGAGCCCAAGAGATCGCAGATCGGGTGAGTCCATCCTGCAGTCCTGCACAGTGTCTGTGTCACCTCAACTTCTGCAGTGCATTGGTAGGACATTAGGTGTCATTTTGACATTTTATAACTTAACTTTGTTTTTCTCATATGTAATTAAACTTGTGTAATGTATATTGATGTTTATGTAAATTATGAAAATTGTACTTATGAATGGAAATGTAAATGTTTACTTGTGAGTTATATGTGATCATAACATGAGAAGGATGATTGAGAACTGGAATTTAAATTTTGTTGATATCTTAGTATTGAGATTTTTACGATAAATTGAAGTTGGGATTGTTTGGAAATTATTTGGAAGTGTTTTTAACAGTTCAAGAACTATTTCTCCATTTTTAGCCGGTACTCCGCCGGATTTTCTTTAAAATTTTTGGAACCCCAAATAAATAATAATTTCGATAAATGGATTAAATAAATCATATTTCATAAATTAGCTTCAAAAGCATGACACAAATTAAGTAAGGTATATTAGAGTGTGCAGATATCTTGTGTGGCATTACTTACTCTGTATCTGTACACTGCAAGGGTGTCACACTTCCATTCCATCACTGCTTCTATTTTCTTGGGATCCACCCTAATCCCATCAGCTGACACTATGTGTCCAAGGAATGCAATCTCATTCAACCAAAAGTCACACTTGGACAACTTAGCATACAGCTTCTTTTCTCTCGTGGTTTGCAAACAATCCTCAAATGCTCATCATGTTCTTCCTAGTCTTGGAATACACCAAAATATCATCAATAAAGACCACTACGAACGATCTAGGTATGGATGGAAGATACAGTTCATAAGGTCCATGAATGCCGGTGCATTTGTTAGGCCAAAGGGCATCACTAGAAACTCATAATGCCCATACTGGGTCCCGAATGCGCCTTTGGCACATCTCGCATCCTTCACCCTCAATTGATGATACCCTGATCTGAGATCAATCTTAGAAAATACTCCTGCTCCCTTCAACTGATCAAACAGATCATCAATTCTAGGCAACGGATATTTGTTCTTCACAGTCACTTTGTTCAACTGTCGGTAATCGATACATAGCCTCAAAGTCCCATCCTTTTTCTTTACAAACAGCACTAGAGCTCCCCACGGTGATACACTGGGGCGTATGAACCCCTTATCAAGTAACTCTTGCAACTGAGTTTTCAACTCCTTCAATTCAGTGGGTGCCATCCTATAAGGAGCAATGGAAATGGGTGCTGTACCCGGCAATGTCTCAATAGCAAATTCAACTTCCCTTTCTGGTGGTAAACCAGGCAACTCTTCAGGAAATACCTCTGGGAAGTCTCTTACTGTGGGTATGTCACTCAGTTGGCTTAGCTCGCCTAGTATCCACCACATGTGCTAGGTAGGCTTCACGACCTTTTCTCATCATTCTTCTTGCAATCGTGGTGAGATGACATTGGACAAGAAATCTGTCCTTTCCCCCACAACTGTGATCTCATTACCCTCAGGAGTTTTCAAAGAAATTCTCTTCAATTTGCAATCAACTATTGCCTGATGATGTGATAACCAGTCCATTCCCAAAATCATGTCAAACTCGTGAAAGGGCAACTCAATCAGGTCTGCTAAAAATTCACACCCCTGAATCCTTAACGGGCAACCCTTGTATACTTTGTTCACCACTACACTGTGGCCCAACGGATTAGTGACCAGAATGTCTTGGTCACTCTCCCCTACTAGTATCCCCCTTTCTACGGGTAGGTTGATGCAGATGTATGAATGAGTGGATCCTGGATCCACCAATGCATGCAGTGTGTGCGAGAAGGAGAACGCACTCGATGACGTGCAGGGCATCTTGCTCCTCCTGAGCTCTAATAGCATAAGCTCTTGTGGGTGGTCTGCTGTCAGGCCTCTCTGCTGGCTCAGATACAGGCCTTTGTGATGGTCCCACAGCCTCAGATTTGCCAGATTTTCTACCCCTCTGTGGTGCAGGAGCATGTCTGTCTGCTTGTGTTGGAGCAAACAGAGTAGTTCTGCGTGGGCGCTTCTTCAACTGATGCTCTGTTGACCCACACCTTATGTAGGCACCAATCACTCTCCAACACTTCCCCTTATGCCACTTCAGGTAGTGTGGACATGCGAGTTCTTTGGGGCTGGTCCCTGTGCCCCATCCCCGGAGAGCGCCACCGATGGTGTGGGTGACCTCTCCTAGGGGTAAACTGTGGCCTGGGCCCCTGAGACTGACCTTGACCTTGTGGCTGGCCTGAACTCTGTGCAGATGGACCCTTGAACCTCTTTCCCAAGTGCAGGAGATGAACTAGACTGACCCGGGTCCCTCTTCTGCTGTCTATCCCTTCTGGTCTGCTCACTGATTCTTACTTTTTCAACCTTTATTGCAGCTTCCACTAACTTGGTAAATTCTGTGATTCCCAGGGCAGTGAGCTAGATCTTTATGTTGTCATTTAGTTCCTCTTCAAATCTCTTGCACCTTTCAGCTTCATTAGGGACTATCTCCCTTCCATAGCGGCTTAATCGGACAAATTCCTTCTCATACTCGGCCACTGACAACTGTCTCTGCCTCAGATTAATAAACTCTCTTCTTCTCTTCCGTATACAGATCCACATATTTCTTCTTGAATTCTGAGAGAAAGAAGTCCCAAGTTATAGCTTCTGCCTGCACTTCACTGGATACCGTGTCCCACCATTCATAGGCATCATCTTGCAACAGAGATATGGCAGCCTCTAGGTTTTGTTCAGGAGTGCAGTGGAGTTGTTTTAAGACTTGCCTGTTCTGTTCAACCAATTTTCGGCTGCAACAGAATCATCTTCTCTCTTGCCGAAGAAGTCCACTGCTCCAAATTTCTCAATTTTTCTAGGTGTGATTTTGGTTGTGGAGCTGGTGGTGGTTGTGGTGGTGCTGGCATTACCCCAGCCATTTGTCTGAAGAAATCGGCCATTTGCTGGAACATGGCCTGTGGAGGTTGAGCAGGCTCTGCTTGAGCTGGTGGAGCAGGTTCTCCCATGCCCCCAGTCTCAGCTACTGCAGGTGGAGAATAACTCTCCACTTCCTCCTCAATTGCCCTCTGAGATGTAGGGTCCATATCCTATTCAAAATAAGAAAGAAAAACAGATCTGCATTAGTGTCACCTCGACTCTTACAAATGCAATGCATGGTATGGACTCAATCTAAGCCCAGAAATGCCTAAACTTGGCTCTGATACCACTAAATGTGACACCCCTTACCCGTGTACAGTATACCCGAGTAAGCAATGTCACACGGTGTATCGGCACACTCTAATATACCTTAATTAATTTTTATCATGCTTTTGAATATAACTTGTGAAATATAATGTATTTGAGCCATTTTTCGAAATTATAATTTATTTGAGGTTCCGAAAATTTTAAAGAAAATCCGGCAGAGTACCGGCTAAAAATGGAGAAAACAGTTCTTTGGAACCTGTGAAAAACACTTCCAATAACCATATTCAATCATCTCAACTCCAATATCATCACAAACTCAATATTTTTCAACATCATGTTCTCAATCATCATTTCTCAGGGTACTCATATATAAATAACAAATAAATACTCAAATTACTTCCATACATAACCATAAATCTTCATTATTTATATGACCCTCAAAATACATTACATAAGTTCATTTACATATGAGAAAATAGAAATTTAGTTACAAAATACCAAAATGACACCTAGTGTCCTACCAATAACTGTAGAAGTTGAGGTGACACGGACACTGTGCAGAACTGCAGGAAGGACTCACCCAATCTGCGGTCTACTGGGCTCACGATCTATATCTCCAGAACTTACGCGTGGCAAAAGCAACGCGCTAAGCAATAATGCTTAGTGGTGCAATAATAAAATAAAAGAAATAGCAAGAAAACAAATATGTAGTGAATGTATACGTTTTATTCGTTTTGAATTTGTACATCATTGACTTTGTCCACTTTCATTCATTTGGTTGCCCAAGTAACCTACACTAGACGACTGGACTGGATAAACGGGTAAACTGGCACTTGGTATCTAGTACCTCGGGCCGTCACACCATCGGTCACATATGCATCTCCCGATGTAATGAGCGACTAACAAGTCAGTAAATAGTATTAGGCACGAGGCCAAGTCTCAACACAATATCAAAATGGCTAAAAGCCATAAAATCAGAATGGCATAATGCCATGTGCAAGATCGCTAATCGAACCCTATTGGCATGCCAAACTATCCAAACCAATCTTGTTAGGTATACTAGGGCATTTGATACTTTTGAATTCTTCAATTTTTGAATTTCAAGTTTTTGGTGTCACTATTCACCTTATTGGTCAACAAAAATGTTGACTTTTGGATAGAAAATAGGTACATTGGTTTTAACACTCCCAATGTACCACATTTTACATTTAAAACTTGTTGGAATTGAGCACCCATACCATTTCTAAACTTAAAACTAAGAGGGCAGAATTTTCAGTTTTTGAAGCCTAAATTTACTGTTCCATTAAGCATTGTTGCAGTGGGAATTTGAGGAAATGGTAAACATGAAAGTTGTTCCTTATTTTGTCTAGTTGAATTTCCTTTTTGAATCACTCCATTTGGAGTTTTGTAGCTCCAGATATGGTCCAAAAACTACAGCTGGCCGGATTGAAAAAACTGCAGAATTACCAAATCTACAGTACCATGAACAGTGACTGTGACTGCCATTTTGGTTAGGTTCTAGTCATAATTTGGGGTAGGTTTCTTCATGAAAGTTGTTTGTCTATGCGTTAACTTGTTGCTGTAAAACTTTCAGGTCAATTGACCATTTCTACAGTGAGTTATGGCCAAATGAACAATTACTGTTCATTTGGTCATTCTGCAGAATTGGCTTGCAGGGTACCCGGATTGGTGCCAACTTTTGGTCCTCTTGCTTTGGTCTTTTGGGCATGGTTTCTTCAGAAAAAATGTGCCATTATAAGTCTAGTTTCATTTCCAATTGGCCAAACACCAATTGAACCTACACAGCCAAAGTTATGGCTGTCCAAGTGGGCTGGAATCACAGCCTCATTGCTGCTGCCACTAGGCAGCCTACACATTTCACTTTGCCATGTTATATTCCAGTCCAAATTATGGTCAACTAACCTCAAATGGTCACTAATTGACCATTAGAATGTTCTTTAACAATTTCATAAGCCAAGTCAAATTTTCACCCCCAAACCCTAGCTCAAAGTCAAGGTTTTCACAAATTTCCTTAGTTAACTCTTTCATTCCTTATATATATATATATATATATATATATATATATATATATATATATATATATATATATATATATATATATATATATATATACACTTTAAACATAATCTCTAATTCACTCTAAGTCCATTAAAACAATCAAACTCATTCCTTCCTTAGGGTCACAAATTCATGGTATACATACACATGGATTCTTTTCATTTAATTTACAAAGTCTTGTTCACTTTAAGTCCTTAACATGGAATGAAAGGGATTTAGGTATAATTATGCACTAACCTCTTGTAGGGCAGAATTTACCAAGCTTAACTTCACTTTCTTTCTTCTTCTTGGCTGCCAAAAGGTTATGCAAGGTGCAAGGATGAATTTTTGTGAAAAGAGTAGGAGGATTTATGGTGAAAAGATGAGAGAAATGAAGCTTTGGTTGAACTCACTGGAGGGAGCTGGGGAGGAGGGTTTCTGCTTGTGGGTCCAAGGGAAGAAGATGAATTTTTTTCTTCTATTTTCAGAATCTTTTATTGGTCTTATGGGTTTTGGTTGTATGGTGATTTGTGGACTATTTTATATGACATCACAATGATGTCATAAATTGCATTTATTGTATTTTTCTTTTCTTTTCTTTTCTACTAACTTTAAATTAATTTTTCATCAATATTAATTCATATTTTATGTCATAATAATTATTTACTCAACTGGACAAGTCGGCCAAAAATCACCTCTGAAGGCGAAATGACCAAAATGCCCTCCGTGTGGCTTAACGGGTCAAAATTGTCTGTACCGATTGAAAAATTTTTCTAAATATTTTCTTGGCATTCTAATGCCATAGGAAACTCAATGACCCTTCTCTGGAGTCCCAAAAATTATTTTATGAATTTTTCCCCGAGTCTAGGGCTCCTAGTTGCGAGAACCGTAACTTTCCTCTGGGTTACCCATCGCTAGGGCACTGGCTCGTTTAACTTGGTTGTATTTTATTTCTAAAATTTTTACTAAATTTTTCTTATTAATATTTGAGTTAATTATGATTCCTCAATTTAGTTTAAATATTTTCTGGACGTTCTAGCTGTCCGGACCAACACCGTCACCGAAGAGAATGTATGGAGTTGCTACCGGGAGGGTGTTACACTGATTCTGATTTCCAATCAGATATCGATGATAGAAAGTCTACCTCTGGATATGTGTTCATTTGTAATGGAGGTGCAATCAGTTGGAAGAGTTCCAAATAGAGTACGACTGCAGATTCCACTATAGAGGCCGAGTATATTGATGCATAAAATGCTGCAAAAAAAGATGTTTGGATATAAGAAACCTGTCTCATTAGAAATCTAAACACACAGAAAGGCACTACCACATTATCAGAGATATAGTTGGGCAAGGTGATATAGCCATGCAGAAAAATAGCATCAGCTGAAAATCCAGCTGATTCATTCACTAAGCCTATGTCAAAGACTCAGCTAGACCGACATCTTGAGAAGATGGGTCTAAGGTATTGTAATGAATGGCTCTAGTGCTAGTGGGAGATTGTTAGTAGTATGCACTAGAGCATATAATTTAGTATGTATCTTGTACATATTTTTATTAATAAAAGGCATTTCCACTTTTCCATTTACATAATATATTTATGTGTAATAGAAAAGGT
>NW_026614931.1:0-83756 GCF_030052815.1 Hevea brasiliensis
CAAGTTATAATTTCATTCACAAAATGGCAACACAATTAAGTAATTCACTTCAATTTCCATAAAAATCATTTCTGATGCTTTTCAATCAATAAGTATCCATCAATATCATTCAAATAATTTTCCACGATTTCAAACCATTCACAATGTTTTTCAATCAATAAGTGTCCATCAAACACATTTCCACAATTTAAAACAATAATATACAAATAGTCAATATTTATTTCGATTGAAAAATTCAAGAGAAATAGTTGTTGTGCACAAACCTCGATGGTATCTCTGGTCTTGACTCAGTATTTCTTTCCCTTTTGCTGAGTCCTTGTTAACTGAGAAACACAATTTGAAGTGTTTCAGTACCAAATTAAATTGTCTCTATTGATGGTGTTTGGTAAATAATGCACTGAACTCAATTATTCACTTAATCACCTAATATACCACCCTCGTTGCGTTTTAGGTAAATTAGGTTTTTGTGTCGTTAATATGTCACATTCGATAGGGTTTTAGGTTTGGTATGTTTTACCAAAGTCATTTCCTTGTTTAGTGCATTTTATTGCAAATTCTTTGGATTAGGGATACTAGTTTGACCTAATGGGACGGCCTAGTTCCCTCTGTTTTCGGGCTTCGGTCAAAACTACAAACTTGTAGATCTAGGTCTTATTGCACGCGTGCAAAATTTCAGGTCAATCCGAGTTAAGTAGACCAAGTTATGGTCATTACACTATTGCTGGTCAAGTGGTACCAATTTAGGTCAATTTTAGGTCAATTTGGTCAACTCTGGTTCAGCCAGTTTTGGACGAACTTGTGCAAGCTTTTGACTTGCTTATGGTCATTTCTGGGCTTTGGTGTCTTCATAAGACTTGTAGGTATGGGTCTTAACTATTCTTGGTTAAAATTTCAGGTCAATTGGACCTGGTTTGAGTGAGTTATGGCCTAAACACTCACTGCTGCCCAATTGGTCATTTTTCAGGTCCTAATTGCACCTAATCCGAATTGGTCATTTTCTTAGGTCACCTTGCAAGCAGAATTTTGGTATGTTTTCTCAATGAAAGTTGGCACATTTGTGCCTAGTTCCACCTCAATTGGTCTCATACCAATTGAGGTTACACATTTAAACTTATTGGCTAAAATGTACACTGCCCTTAGTTACCTTGCTTAAACACACATCAATCACACACTTACCTTGCAATATGTTTACTTCCCTACCAAATCTGTTTTGGTACATTACCAAAACATATTCCACTTTACATTAACATCACTTTGGGCAGATTACAATTATCCTCAACACACCAAATATAATTCTAATTTCCAAAGTCCAAATACCATTACACATACACATAAACATCACTAGTTTTTACATACTCTTTACACAACAAATTCACATACATATCCATCAATCCTTAATGCTACAATTCTGCCTATATCTTCATGAACACATACACTTATCCAAGAGTTTCAAGGCTGCGAAAATCCTCCTCAATACCCAAGTGTCCTACAATTCATCAATTTCCATCCAAATGCAAAAATCACCATATATGTGTGAAATAATTTACTAGGATATTAAATCACCATAATCAACATCATTCCTCATCAAATATATGTACAATAAATTATTAAATACATGACTACATGGCTGTCCAAAAATGGATATCTCAATACTCTTCAAACTTAAAAATTTCCTTCACAAAACCAACACCCATAACATGTATACAAAGTTTATCAAAGAAATCTTCAAAAATGCTAACTTACCTTATGGTTGAAACTTGCCAAACCTTGATTAAACTTCTTAAAATTGGTATCAAACTCTTCCTTGTGCTGTGGGGACAAATTTTTATGAAGCTATCAAAGTGATTGGAGTTGAAATGGGAGAGTTAGGAGAGCTTGCATGAAAAACGTTAATGGAGGTTTCTTCACCTCTTCATTTCGGCAACTTTAAATCCAAATGAGAAAGATGAATTGCAGATGGTAAGATGAGTGTACACCTGCCCCATTATGTGTTTAATTAATCCCAAGTGGTCCACTCACACCATTTAACAATATAATAAGCTTAAATGTTTTATTTACACATTTTCACTCCATTTTGGCTATTTGTATTAGGTACCCTCAATTTAATTTTTCATTTTATTTTCTAAGTGTAATATTATTTATTTTTAATGGACATTTAGGTCAAAAGACAATTCGGGATGTCAAATGACCATAATGCCCCTGTTCGGGTTGCATTCCTGATTTTTCGGTAACACCGGGTTTTATCTGTTTTTCGATTTCTCACTTTTCTTTGTACTAATTATTTAATTTTTCTTTGATCTTTCTAATGATATTTATTCTTCAATAAGGGTTTATTTAAGTCCTAAAAATATTTTCCAGGGTTCCCCATGATCAGGAGCTAGTCAACGGTCCACGCCGTGGTTTCCGTCTGATCACCATCGCTAGGGTTCTCGGCTCGCTTAACTTGGTTACATTTCTTTGCTATTATTTTTCCTTTGTTTTCTTGTATTTTCTTTTCTTGTATTTCATTATTTTATGTCTCCTCACTCTCATTGAAGTGTGGTTCTAGGCATCCTAGCTGTCCAGTCGACCTTTGGTCAGGAGCAATGAGCTTTACTAGAACTTAGGGTGTTACAATGCATCTTTGTCCTTAATTACATTGCTTATACATGTATTAATTACACATTTACCTTACTCTAAGTCCACTTCCTTACCAATTCTGATTTGGTACATTACCAAAACCATTTACTACTTCACTTTAAAGTTACTTTGGGCATAATACAACATCCTTACTACAGAATGAAGTCCTAACTCACAAAGTCCAAATACAACAATAGATACACATAAAACTCCTAATTATTACATACAAATTCCACAACCAATTTACATACATGTTTATCAACCCTAAATATCACAATTCATCAAACATCTTCATGAATTCAAACATTCATTAAGGAGTCCCAAGGCTGCCGAAATTCTCCACAATGCCAAAGTTTCCCACAATTCGTCAACTTCCATTTTAAGTGCACAATCACCATATACATGTGGAATTAACTTACTAGGACATTAAATCACCCTACTCAACATGAATTCCCACTAAATATATGTAAAAATAAATCATCAAATATACAACTCCATGGCTGTCCAAAATTGGATATATCAAGAACTCCTCAAAACTTAAAAATTCCTTCACAAAGCACACACCCATAACATGTATACAAAGTTTAACAAAGCAATATTCAAAAACTCAAACTTACCTATTGTTAGGACTTGTTAAACCTTCACTAAACTTCCTTGATTTTGCTATCAAACTCTTCCTTGTGATGTGGAGGTAATCTTTAATGAAGAAACCTAAGTGTTTAGAGGTGAAATGAAGGAGTGGATGAAGGTTTAAGCAAAACGGCAATAGAGGTTCTCACTTCCTTCATTTCGGCATGGTTGAGGAAATTGGAGAAGATGAAGATTTCAGAATGTGTAATGGACTTACACCTGCCCATTTAGCTTTTAATTTATTCCTTAGTGGTCCACTTACACAATTTAATCATATTATATGTTTAATGTGCTAATTACAAAATTTTCACTCCACTTTTGGCTATTTGCATTAGGTACCACCAAACTAATTTTTCATTCTATTTTCTAAGTGTAATATTATTTATTTTTAATGGACATTCGGGATGTCAAATGACCACAATGCCCCTGTTGGGTTGTATTCCCGATTTTTGGTAACAGGATTTTGTCCGTTTTCGATTTCTCACTTTTCTATGTACTAATTATTTAATTTTTCTTTGATATTTCTAATGATATTTATACTTCAATAGGTGTCTATTTAAGTCCCTAAAATATTTTCGAGGTTCCCATGATCTAGGGCTAGTCAATGGTCCACCGTGACTTCCGGTCACATCACCATCGCTAGGGCTCTCGGCTTAACTTGGTTACATTTCTTTGCTATTATTTTTCCTTTGTTTTTCTTGTATTTCATTATTTTATGTCTCCTCACTCATAGAAGTGTAGTTCTAGGCATCCTAGGTGTCCAGGACAACCTTAGTCACGGAGCGATGAGAGCGCACTCTAGAACATAGGGTGTTACATCTAGTATTTTTAATTCAAGAGATTGTTTGCTAATCTCTTTGAATTGATGAGAGATTAAGAAGAAAGAGGAGAGGTAGCCAAGGGGTGGTAGCACCTTTGAGAATCTGAGCTTGTGTGTTTTGTTCTTTCATCCTTACACTTATATAGCTAGGTCACCACTTAAAACCCTTGCCATATGTTACCTTGATTGGCTAGTGTCAAACCTATATTTAATCTTAATTTTAATCATCTTACATTATTAAAGACATTTGGCAAGCTTATGTAGTGCCATGTGTCACCATCTCATGGTGCCACACGTCACTACAATGAAATGACCAAAATACCCCTGTGTCTTAATTTTGAGTTCTTAATCCAAAATAATTATTTCTCTTCTTCTAATCAATTTATATCAAATATAAATTAATTAATTAATCTCTATTAATTAATTTCTCATTAATTAAATTCATATTTAAACACTTTAAATATAAATTTAACTTATACTATACATCCAATAACCTAGATTTGGTTTCAAGTTATGCTAGTGACTTTGCAATCTAATAGCAAACCAAACCTATTTAATTAATCAATTAAACTCTTTAAATAATTAATTAAATCATATTTAATTTGGTGATTACTTGTGTATGTGTGTGACTTACTAGGCTCATCACTAATTGGCGATGAGACATGATATCAACTCTTAATATCATCAGAACTCTTTCTTACCATAAATGATTTCTCTAAATTATTTTATGCACCTCATAGACCATTGTTAACACCTAGCATAGCATGCCATGGCCACCCAATTAGTAATAAGGTTTACCTTAAATGAACCTATAATCATATGTTACCATGCACTAGAATCTCTCTGTTACAAAATCCCAATTCGAGCTGGAGTCATGGTTTATGTCAAACCCCATTTGCTATAAATATTATGTTCTCTTTTAATTCCAGTTCTTGATTAAAGATTTTCCCATTTGAAACTCTTTTACGATTAAATCTATACATCTGGCCAGGAACTTGAAACATCAAGAACAATTAAATGAACATAGGATTTTATCCCTATTTACTTAGAGGAATATATTCCATCTTGATCAACACCTACCTCCATATATAACTAGTATGAGCCAGCACATGCCCATATACCCATACACAGTATAAGTATGTTTCAGGTCTCAACAACCTTTTCATTTCTCAAAACATCCCTTTCTCAGGGTTCTCATATATATAAACAACCATTAAATACTCAAATTAATACCATACATGACCATAAATCTTTATTATTTACATGAACCTCAAAATACATTACATAAATCCCAAATACATATGAGAAAATAAAAAGTTAATTACAAAATGACAAAATGACATCTCGTGTCCTACCAATGCCTTTGCGGTGTGAGGTGACACGGACCTTTGAGCGAAGCATCGGATGGACTCACCCGATCGTGGTCTCTTGGGCTCGCAATCGGGATCTCCATGACCTACGCGTGGAAAAAGCAACGCGCTAAGCAATAATGCTTAGTGGTGCAATAATATAGTAAAAGAAAATAGCAAGAAAATAAATGTGTATAGAATGTGTATGCTTTCTTTGTTTGGTATTGATATATTCATTGTTTCATTAACGTTGTTCACTTTTATTCATTTGGTTGCCCCAAGTAACCTACACTAGATGACTGGACTGGATAACGGGTAAACTGGCACTGGGTACCTAGTACCTCGGGCCGTCACACCTTCGGTCACATACGTATCTCCCGGTGTGCAACAGAACAGCTAACAAGCTGTAAATAATATCAGGCACAAGGCCAAGTCTCAATACAAAGTCAGAATGGCTAAAAGCCATGAAATCACAGAATGGCATTTTTGCCATGTGCAGTACTGCTAACTGAACCCTATTGGCATGCCAAACTATCCAAACCAATCTTGTTAGGTATACTAGGGCATTTGAAACTTTTAAATTCTTCAATTTGTGAATTTCAACTTTTTTGGTGTCACTATTCATCATTGGTCAACAAAAATGTTGACTTTTAGAATAAAAATGTGTACATTGACTTTGGCACTCCCAACATACCACATTTGGTGTTTAAAACTTGTTGGCATTAAGTGTTAATACCATTTCAAAGTGTAAACCCACACAAGCAGAATTTTCAGTTTTGGTGAGTCAATTTCACTGTTCCATTGGATACTGTTACTGTTGGAATTTGAAGAAATGTAAAACATGAAAGTTGTTCCTTATTTTGTCTAGTTGAATTTCCTTTTTTGAATCACTCCATTTAGAGTTTTGTAGCTCCAGATATGGCCCAAAAACCCAAGCTGTCCGGATATGCATTCTGCAGAAAATTACCATATCTACAGTGCATGAACAGTGACTGGAACCACTTGTTTGGATGGGTTCTGGCCATAATTTGGGGTAGGTTCCTTCATGAAAGTTGTTTGTCTATGTCTTAACTTGTTGCTGTAAAAATTTCAGATCAATTGACCAAATCTACAGTGAGTTATGGCCAAATGAACAGTTACTGTTCATTTGGTCACTTCTCTGAGGCAGTTTCAGGGTTCCGGATTGGGGCCAAGTTTTGGTCCTCTTTCTTTGGTCTTTTGGGCATGGTTTCTTCAGCAAAAATGTGCCATTATAAGCCTAGTTTCATGTCCAATTGGCCAAACACCAATTGGACTAACACAGCCCAAGTTATGGCAGTGCAAAGGGACTAAATTTTCAGTCCTATCTTTGCTGTCCATAGGCAGATTTCACCTTCACTTTAACATCCAATTTTTCAGTTCTAATTAGGGTCAACCTACCTAAAATGGTCACTAATTGACCATTAAAAGTTCTCTAAGAATATCCTAAGCTAAGTCACAATTTCACCTTTCCAAACCCTAATGTCCAAACCAATTACTCATAAACCTTTATTAACATACTTAGTTCAATCTCCATGCATATTAATACCTTAATCATGATTTCCAACCACTCTAAGTTTATTAAACAATCAAACTCAATCTCTCATAGGGCTGCCAAAATTTGAAGGTGCCCTTAACACATGTAATTTACTTTAATTTCCTAAAATCTCTTAGCTCAAAATGGTGTTTTAACTAAAATTTAAAAGAAGGAGAAAGAAGATGTAGCACTAACCTTGAGTGGCAGATTTTTCCCACCTCTAAACCTCAATTTCTTTCCCTTGTTGGCTGCCAAGAGCTTGTTTAAGATGTGGGTAAAGCTTTAATGAAGGGAAGTTAGAGAAATATAGTGAAACAAGGTAGGAATTTGAGGTTGCTTGATTGAACTTCAATGGAGGGTGGAAGGGATAGGTTTCGGCTGCACTAGAGGAGAGAGGGTTGGCTGCTGGTTTTTGGTCTTCTTTAGTCTTCATTTATCTCTTTAATTTGTTAGTCAAAGGGTGGCTTATTTGTGATTGGTCCACATTTCCTTAATGACATCACCATGATGTCATAATTAAGCTTTTCCTCATTTTCTTTCCTTTCCTCCACTACTCATTTTCAATTTGATTTCTAGTAATGTTTATTCATATTTTATGTCATATTAATTATTTACTCAACTGGACAAGTCGGCCAAAAATCACCTCTGAAGGCGAAATGACCAAAATGCCCTCCGTTTGGCTTAACGGTCAAAATTAGGTGTCTGGATTGAAAAATTTTTCTAGGTATTTTCTTGGCATTCTAATGCCATAGGAACCTCAATAACCCTTCTCTGGAGTCCCAAAATTATTTTATAATTTTTCCCTCAGTCTAGGGCTCCTCATTGCGAAACGCAACTTCCCTCGATTACCCATCGCTTGGGCAGGCTCGTTTGACTTGGTTGTATTTTATTTCTAAAATTTTTACTAAATTTTTCTTATTAATATTTGAGTTAATTATGGTTCCTGACTTTAGTTTAAATATTTTTGGACATTCTAGCTGTCGGACCGACACCGATCAAGAGCAGTGGGAATGTCTGAAGTGGTTATCGGGAGGGTGTTACATACTAGTTATATGTGGAGGTAGGTGTTGATCAAGATGGAATATGTTCCTCTAAGTAAATAGGGATAAAATCCTATGTTCATTTAATTGTTCTTGATATTTCCAGTTATTGGCAGACAGATAGATTTAATCTTTTTATGAGAAAATCTTTTTAATCAAGAATGGAATTAAAGAGAAAATAATATTCATAGCAAATGGGATTTGACATAAACCATGACTCTAGCTCGAATTGGGATTTTGTAACAAACAGATTCTAGTGCATGGTAACATATGATTATAGGTTCATTTAAGGTAAACCTTATTACTAATTGGGTGGCCATGGCATGCTATGCTAGGTTTTAACCATCGTCCATGAGGTCCATAAAATGATTTAGATAAATCATTTAAGGTAAGAAAGAGTAATGAAGTTAAGACTTGATAAAATGTCTCATAGACAATTAGTAATGAGCCTATTAATTTACACACATAAACAATTAATAACCTAAATAAATATGATTTAATTAATTAATTAAAGAGTTTAATTGATTAGTTAAATAGGTTTGGTTTGTAATTAGATTGCAAAGTCTCTAGCATAGCTTGAAACCAAATCTGGGTTATTGGATGTCTAGTATAAGTTAAATTTATATTTAAAGTGTTTAAATATGAATTTAATTAATCTAAATTAATTAATGAAGATTAATTAATTAATTTATATTTGATATAAATTGATTAGAATAAGAGAAATAATTATTTTGGATTGAGAACTCAAAATTAAGATACGGGTATTTTGGTCATTTCACAGGGTGACATGTGGCACCATGAGATGGTGACACATGGCACTACACATAAGCTTGCTATATGTCTTTTAATCATGTAAGATGATTAAAGTCAAGATTAAATATAGGTTTGACACTTGGCACAATGTGATTAGGTCAATTAAACCTATAGCTAATCAGAAGGTGATATGTGGCAAGGGTTTTAAGTGGTGACCTAGCTATATAATATGTTGTTATGAAAATGAAAAATAACAAGCTTCCATTTACTCCTTGGTGCCGCCACCTAAAGAGCACTCTCCCTTCTCTTCTTCTTCATCTCTCATCAATTCAAAGAGATTAGCAAACAATCTCTTGAATGAAAAATACTAGAAATTATTTCTAGTGTCCTGTTTATATCTGTAATCTCTCAAAAGGCAAAACTTAATTTTCTAATTCATAGAAAAAAGCTTTAGAAGCTGTTCAAGGGCTGCCATAGGTGATCTTGGTGTGGACAAGCTAGAGGAACAACATCTGGTGTCCTAAACACGTGTCCCAAAGTTGCCAAACACACTTCAGTGCATCAAAAGGTTAGTGGACTTGTTATTGATCTAATCTAGGGTTCTAATGAATTAATCTATTAATTCTAAAATCCTAAAAGGCAAATATAGATCCAAAAACATATTAAAAGAGTTTTAATATGCTATTTATCATTGAAATCAAATAGATAAAAATGAATCTTGCATGATGCATGTGACCCTAGATGAAAAATTTTTGAATTCAATGATCTAAACTTATGTTTTTCATGCTTCTGCTCCTTCAATTGGTATCAGAGCCACTATATTTGCCATTTAGATTGTTGATTATATGATTTAATTGTGTGGTATGATCATGAGATGATAGATCCATTGCTTGTTGCAAAGAAAGGTGGTGGATTGGTGACCAACACCATTAGTGCGCACACTTTGTGGTCTCCAATGGTGTGCGCAAGGTTTGGCTTTTTAATTTGCAATTGTTGTATGATCTAAAAGCTCATCCTTTATCTAATTAAATTGTTTAATTAGAGTTTTAATCACACAATTAAATTTTGATTCAAATATGATTTTGAAAAATTGTTTGAATGTGATTCAAATCTAAATTTTTAAAGTTGTTTGAATGTGATTCAAATCTAAATTTTAAAAGTTATTTGAATATGATTCAAATCTGAATTTTTAAAGTTGTTTGAATGTGATTCAAATCTAAATTTTAAAAGTTGTTTGAATGTGATTCAAATATGAATTTTTAAAGTTGTTTGAATGTGATTCAGATCTGAATTTTTGAATTTGTTTGAATGTGATTCAAATCTGAACTTTTAAATTTGTTTGAATGAGATTCAAATCTGAATTTTAAATTTGTTTGAATCATATTCAAATCTAGATTTTTAAGTTGAATATGAGATATTCAATTTAATTTAAGTATATATGTTTTATTTAATTGTTAAATAGTGATATGCATGATGGATGATCATAGACTATAAAAGACCAATGTGATTGGATTTATTCCTTTTAAGTTTCTTTGGATTGTAATTTAATTAATTTATTTTAATTTATTTTGGGCATGTATTATTAAGGTTGTAATAATTTTTTGTTGTAATTTCATTTATTTAGTTCTTGTAAATTTGCCTTGGTATGCCAAGGATTACTATGTAATTGGATTGCAAGAAGATCAAAGAGGTCAAGAGCATTGGTGGGACCAGTGGGAGGAATTCAAGATCAAGTGTTGATTATGTACTCCTTCAGCAACTCTTGTAAAATGAATGAATGAAAGGCACCTAGGAATGGCCTGATTCAATTCTTGGTGGCTTAGAATTCAATCCCTTAGAAAGTCCATGATCATACCATATTTATTTATTATCCATGAATGCATGAGATGTATGGGAATGTATGCAAGTATATGATATATGCATGCTAATTGGATAATGTGCAAAGTGAGACCATAATAGTAATTAGAATGACCACAAAATCTTTCAAACAAATGATTAAGTTGGATATGTTATAATTAAAATAATTATAACATGGGCCCTGTCACACCCTACCCCTCTGTAAGGCATGACATGATCCCGCAGTATACCTAATGAATTACCAACTTCGTCTACTGATAACCCATTAAATACACTACAAGGGATTTTAAAACTTTTCTTACTTCTTTTTACAGTGGTGAGTACTATTTATAGGTATTAAAAACTTTTTTGAACTTAAGTGAATGAGTTAACACATTTGAATTATTAGTAATTTCTATAAAAATTTTGGCGGAGTGCCCTTTGTATTTTGAATAAAACAGTTCTTCAGAAAACCTGTAAAAAGCACTTCAAATATATTTCTCAATCTCAATTCCACAATAACTTTTCAATATTTCCAAAGGCTGAAATAAAAGAAATATAGTACAAATTTTACAAGCCAAAATAACTCATAAGTTATTTTACAACTTCAATGTACAATTTTAATTTACAACTGCTCAAAACCAAGAACACTATGTACATACAAAGGAACATACATTACAATACAAAATGCAAACTATGGTATACTCAATATACCCGATGATCTTTCAGTGTAATACTAGCAGCCTAGTCTCATCCTATCGATCTGTCTACTGCGATAAAGAATGAAAACCTATCGCTGAGTAAAATTTACTCAATGGTACACAATAACAATTTGAAATGCGATACATAAATCTTTTATTGACAATTCACAAATCAAATAGTTCACAATTCCATTTCACAATTTACAAAGTTCTTATAATACAAATTTGATCAAATAACTGAATAATACAGTTTTACCAATCAATAACACCATTTGATCAAATAACTGAATAATACAGTTTTGCCAATCAATAACACAATTTGATCAAATAACTGAATAATACAGTTTTGCCAATGAATAACATAATTTGATTGCTGCACAATCACATTTCACAAATTATCAAAGCTCATTATAGAAAAATTTTGAGTCAAATAATTTAATAAACACAGTGTTGCCAATTCATGACAACTTAAGCCATGACATCAAATTTTCGATCAATGCCGTGTTGTACACCACGACAAAGCAATCTACAACCCCACTAATCGAAATCAATGAGGGAGGAGGCTAGCTAGCTAATGAGTACTCATGCGATCTACAATCTCAACCTGTAAATCAGAGAAGGAGGAAAATAATCACACTCATCCCAGACTGATAAGTCAAATAGGGAGGAATATAATCACACTCACTCCATAAATGGAGGAGGAACATAGTAACAGTGTCATGCTAAGTGTGAATCAAAACAATTCCAAACCATAATATTTAAATATTTCATACAAACCACAAATCATATTTTTTCTCAAAATTTCCATTTCTAAAGTAGGCAACATAATAATTTCCAAATAAGATTCTCAAAGCCAAAAAAATAAAAAATTATTCATAACTCATTCTCCAAATAAATTTACTAGTAAAAGTAGTGAATATAAAAGTATTGTGCACAGACACAATTTAAAAATATAATGTTCAAATAAATTTTTAAGTAGAAAATAAGAAATCAAAATTGTTGTGCACAAATACAATTTAAAACAATAACATACAAATAATCATAATTTATTTCAATTGAACAATTCAAAAGAAATAAATGTTGTGCACAAACCTCTAATAACTGTCTCTTAGCTCTGACTCAGTGTTTCCTTCCCTGTCCCTGAGTCCTTGCTAACTGAGAAACACAATTTGAAGTGTTTCAAGACTCATTTAAACCGTCTAACGATAATGCTTGATAATTAATTCACGAATTCTATTATTTGCTTATTCAACCTAGTATGTCGACCCTCGATGCATTCTAGGTGAATTAGGTTTTAATGTTACCAGTATGTCACATTTGTAGTCTTTTAGGGTTGGTACATGTTACCCAATTCATTTCCATGTATATTGCATTTTATTGCAATTTGCTGGATTCCGGGATACTAGTTTGACCTAGCCGGACGACCTAGTTCCCTGTTGAAGTTTTGATCAAAACTACAAACTTGTAGATCTATGTCTTATTGCACGCGGGGCAAAATTCAGGTCATTCTGAGTTTACTAGACCAAGTTATGGTCATTTTACTATTGCTGGTCAGAATGTACCAAAATTGGTCACTTTAAGTCATTTTAGGTTAATTTTGGTTCGGCCAATTTTTGGACCCGAACTTGTGCAAGCTTTTTGACTTGCCTATGGTCATTTCTGGGCTTTGGTGTCTTCATAAGACTTGTAGATATAGGTCTTAGCTATTCATGGGAAAAATTTCAGGTTAATTGGACCTGTTTTTAGTGAGTTATGGCCAAAAAACTAACTGCTGCCCAAATGGTCAATTTTCAGGCCTTAATTGCACTAATCCGGATTTGGTCATTTTTCAAGTTACGTTACAAGCAGAATTTTGGTAAGCTTCCTTCAAGAAAGTTGGCACTTTTTGTGCCTAGTTTCACCTCCAATTGGTGTCATACCAATTGGAGCCACACACTTAAGGTTCTAAGCCAAAACACACATTGCCCTATTGCACATTGTCCATCACTCATTAAATGATACATTTAACACTTACCAAATGACACATTCATGCCAATTCTGGTTTGTACCATAACCTAAACACATTTCACAATATGTTGTTGGTCATTTTGGCAGCTTACAATCACACTCAATATGCACCATTTAGTACAGAATTTTTTTAAGCTCAAATTACAACAATTCAATCACTTAACCTAGCTCATTTACATGTCCAACCTCACACCATCATACATATACCCCAGCTGCCATAACAACTACCACAATTCAACATTAATATTCCATAAACCAAACATGAAATAACATTTTTATGGTTCACCAAATCAAGCTACTGATTCATACACCTCTCTCCATTAATGTCCAAGCTTCCAAATTCAAGTATACATTCACAATATACTTAGTATACATCACCCAATTTATTCCTACACATTTAAACACATAATCAACCCTTTAATATACCATTTACAAGTAAGAATAAACTGCTCTTAAGGAGTTTCCATGGCATAAAATAAACATCTCCCTTAGAACATCAAACTCCAAAATTCTTTCCACAATTTAAGTACCCATAACCTCCTCACAAACTTTAATGAAGCAATCAAAAACACAAACTTACCACTTTGGAAACTCTTGAAAACCTCTCCAAAACTTGGTCTTCTTACTGCCTATCTACTGCCCATGGTGTGGTGGTCAAGTTTAATGAAGAAACTTTAACCATTGGGAGCTTGGATCATGGATGCATGGAGGTTGGAGCTTGGACGGCCATGGGAGAGTTTGGGAGCTTTTTGGTTTGGCCATGGGGAGAATTTGAGGAAGAAGAAGGTTTGCAGAAGTTAGTGGAGAGTGACAGAATTTTTATTGATTTTCCAAGTGTTTAGTGGTCCACTAATGTAAGAATATTATTACTTTAATTCAACTTTCAATTATTCAACATTAAACCCCTTTTCTTTCACTATTTAAACTATGGACCACCATTTTAATTTTTATGGTATTTTCAAAGTTTAATATCATTTATTTTTAATGTACATTTAGGTCAAAAGGCCACTCGGGATGTCAAATGACCACAATGCTCCTGTTTGGGTTGCATTCTCGATTTTTCAGTAACACCGGGTTTTGTTCGTTTTTTGATTTCTCACTTTTCTTTGTATTAATTAATTAATTTTTCTTTGATATTTCTAATGGTATTTATGCTTCAATAGATGTCTATTTGAGTCTTAAAAATATTTTTCAGGGTTCCCCGTGGTCCAGGGCTAGTCAACAGTCCACGCCGCAACTTCTTGGTGCGGTCACCCATCGCTAGGGTTCTCGGCTCGTTTAACTTGGTTACATTTCATTGCTATTATTTTTCTTTCATTTTTCTTGTATTTTCTTTTCTTATATTTCATTATTTTATGTCTCCTCATCAATATCTAAGTGTAGTTCTAGGCATCCTAGCTGTCCGGACAACACTGGTCACAGGAACAGTAGAACGCACTACTGAACATAGGGGTGTTACAATTCTCCCCCCCTTAAAATAAATTTCGTCCACGAAATTTTACCCAATAACCATCTTACAATAGTCATACGTTTATTTTCTCCTTTCTATATGATCGTATAATCTTCTTTTCCTCAAATTTGTATAAGACTTTTAACAATCTAATACAACGTTTAATTTGTTTGTATAACACCAATCTCCTCTTACTATTATGCTGTCTAATATTTCGGTTCATGTTCCTTCTTGAATGACCCTTGAGGTCATGTTAGAATCATTTATCTAGTCATTGGTCCTCTGACCATTCTAGTCCATAGTCTTCCTCACATTCGTAACATTTCTTGGTTATATCTGAACCAACTGTTTGAATTTTTACTTCCATAACTCTTTTTATCTGTCAATATTCTATAACTTACTTCCTTTTGTACTAAACTATAACCTTTCGATATTCTAACTTTTGAGTTTTAGATCCCTAAGTAGGATTTTCAAACTAATTTCTAACAATTAAATTATGTCCTGGCATAACTATACCAAAACAGATGCCGTTGGCAACTATTCTCATCTAGGTGTACTATCGGGAAGTACGTAGCTCTACACAATAATCTCAAGTTAGTACTGTAATCTGCAGCTTACAGTATAAACATAAAAAACGTTGCATAGTTACTACAATACATCCCAATAGATCAAATTTTCTGATATTTTATCCTTTTCGAATTTACTGATATCTGAAACTTATTCTGATTACAATATTCACTGAAAATTACTAATTTTAACATCTTTGCTCTCATTTAGAGCAAGTCTATTACCACAACTTACTTTTACTTCCTCTTGCCTTACAGTAAATAGGCTTGTCGTTTAGCTTTATAATTTATGGTGTGTTAGAAAATACTTTTCGCCGATAAACTCTTTCAAAACCTATTTCACTTATTATCACAATCTTTATCTTAAAGGACTAATCACTAATGCATCAAAATTTATTCCCCTGTAAAAGAATAACAACAGAACATATAATTCTAACACTAACATAAAAGTATTGGACTCGTGTCAAACAATAAATAAACGAAGAGTGCCATCCTTCTTCTTAACAAACAATACTGGCGCTCCCCATGGTGACACACTAGGGCGGATGAAGCCCTTTTCAAGTAGTTCTTGCAACTGTATCTTTAACTCCTTCAACTCTGCTGGTGCCATTCTATATGGTGTTATGGAGATTGGATCCACACTAGGCATAACATTAATTTCAAAATGCACCTCTCTTTCCGGAGGTAATCCTGGCAATTCATCAGTAAACACATCTGGAAAGTCATAGACTATAGGGATGTCCCTCAATGCTGGGCTCCCCACTTGGGTGTCTACCACATGTGCCAAGTATGCTTCACACCCCTTTCTGATCATTTTTCTGGCTAGTGCAGCTGAAATGATGTTTGATGGCAATAGCTGCCTTTCCCCATGTATTATCACATCACTGTACTGAGGGAGACCATGTAACATTCTCATTTTCATAGTCCGTACATTCTACTGTTCCGACGGCTAATGTCTGCCTCGGAAAGTCGGAATGTCTGGAACTACACTTCGGTGATAATGAACAGACATATAATGATGAAATAAGTAAGAAGAAAATGCAAGAAAAATCAAAGACAAATGAAAGAGAGAAAATGAAGCTAAGTTAAATGAGCCGACACTGCAGCGATGGGTGACCGCACTAGGAAGGCCGTTGCCGACCCCAGGACCACAGGGAACCCTCAGAATTCAATTCCGGGACATAAGTAAAGGTCTATTGAAATATAATTGACACTAGAATTATTAAAGAAAAATTAATAAATTAGTACAAAGAAAAACGAAAAATCGAGAAACAGACAAAAATCGGTGTTACCGAAAAATCGAGAATATAACCCGAAGTGGGGTATTTTGGTTATTTGACACCTAGAGTTGCCTTTTGACCTCAATTTCCATTAAAAATAAATGATATTACACTTTATAAATGTCATGAAAAATTAAATGGGATACAATATGTAAATAGTGAGAGAATTGAGCTAAATATGCAAATTAGGAAACTTTTAAATCATTAAACATTAATTTATTGGTTAGTGCTCCACTAACCTTAAATAAATGGGATATATCAAAGTGGAATTGGGCAAAAATCATCATCTTCAAGCTTGAGAAATAACCAGCCAAAACCTCCATGGAAGTCCACCATGGCCAAACTCCCTCCATCACTATGCAACCATGTTCAAGCCCTCATTTCACCATAGTTTCTTCATCAAAGCTTGCACACACACCTTGGGCAGTATGTTGGAAGCAAAAAGAAGAGGATTTTGATGAAGTTTTGGTGAAGCTCAAAAAAGGTTAGTGCTAGTTTTTCATCCCTTGCTTCATTAAAGTTTGTATTAAGGTTGAGATGAGTTGGATGGTGAAGAAATTTGAAGGATTCGATGAGTTATTGATATATTCAATTTTGGACAGCCATGAAAGTTTATTGTAGTTGAGTTTTTCTTACCTATAATGGATGAAAATTAAGGTTGAATAACTTAAATGGAGGAAGTAGTAAGTTAAAATCTAAGTATGTGCATGTAGTGCTTGAATTAAGGGTGTGTAATGGAACCTTAATGCTTTGGGCAAACTGTCATGTTTGGTAGCCTATTAAACCATAAATTTGTGTGTGAACATGTAGTTAGTAATGAAATATACTAATGTTAAATTATGGGCAGCAAGTGTAAGTGATATTGAAGTATGATTATGTTGAAGTGTATGTGTAATATTGACATTGAGATATGTTGAATTTTGGTGGAAGTGAATGTTGAACTTAATGGTGAATTGTGTGCATTGAGCACTTGAATATTCTGCCCAAAAGTGTTGCTGGAATTGTGTACAATATATATATATATGGAAGTGTTATTGATTGAATATTGAAGTAATGAGGAGAAGGAATATCAAATTGGAAGTGTATGTGCTTTGTGCAGGTTGTGTATTGAAGGCAGTACCTAGATTAGGCCATAAGTGCCAAACTATGAACCCAATTGGTATGAGGCTAATGGGGGGTGAAACTAGACACCAAATAGGCCAACTTTCATGGAGAAATGTTGCAAAAATTCTGCCTAGAAACTGACATTAAAAATGACCAAATCCGGATTAGCAACCTTGCAACCCAGATTTTTGACCATATGAACAGTAGTCCTTGGGATGACCGTAACTCACTCAAAACAGGTCCAATTGACCTGAAAATGTTACCATGGTTAGTTTAGACATAGATATACAATTCTTATGAAGACACCAAAGCCCAGAAATGGCCAGAACTAAGTCAAATAGCTTGCACAAGTTCAGGTACCAAAACTGCCAGAACTAAAACTGACCAAATTTTGCACTAAAGGTGCAATCTGTCCAACTTTAGTAAATTGACCATATCATGGTTTATACAACTTAGAAAGACCTGAAATTTTGCCCCGAGTGCAATAAGACATAGAGCTACAATTCTTATGAAGACATCAAAACCCAGAAATGGCCAGAACCAAGTCAAATGGCTTGCACAATTTCGGGTACAAAAACTGCCAAACCAAACGTGACCTAAAATTGACCAAATTTTGCACTAAAGGTGCAATCTGTCCAGCTTTAGTAAGTTCACCATATCTTGGTCTATACAACTCATAATGACCTGAAATTTTACCCCGAGTAGAATAAGACATAGAGCTATAATTCTTATGAAGACACCAAAACCCAGAAATGGCCAGAACCAAGTCAAATAGCTTGCACAAGTTCAGGTACCAAAACTGCCAGAACTAAAACTGACCAAAATTTGCACTAAAGGTGCAATCTGTCCAGCTTTAGTAAATTGACCATATCTTGGTCTATACAACTTAGAATGACCTGAAATTTTGCCCTGAGTGCAATAAGACATAGAGTTACAATTCTTATGAAGACACCAAAGCCCAGAAATGGCCAGAACCAAGCCAAATAGCTTGCACAAGTTTAGGTACCAAAACTGGCCGAACCAAAAGTGACCTAAAAATGACCTAAGCCTACTATTTTAGTGCATTCTGTCCAGCATTGGTAAATTGACCATATCTTGGTCTACACAACTCAGAATGACCTGAAATTTTGCCCCGCGTGCAATAAGACATAGACCTACAAGTTTGTAGTTTGGACCGAAACCCAAAAACCGAGGGAACTAGGTCGTCCGGCTAGGTCAAAATAGTACACCGAAATCCGATAAATTACAATAAAATGCAATACACTTGGAAATGAAATTGGTAACATATACTAACACTAAAGGGCTATAAAATGTGACATATTAGTAACATTAGAATTGACTCACGTAGAGTGCATCAAGGGTCAACATTATAGGTTGACTAATGAAATGAATTGAAGGGAATAGTACCAAGAGAAATAGGACTTTAAGCTAGACAAATCTAGCACACAAAAATTGAGAAATTGACTAAATTTTGCACCAAAGGTGCAATCTGTTCAGGTTTAGTAAATTGACCATATCTTGGTCTATACAACTCATAATGACCTGAAATTTTGCCTCGAGTGCAATAAGACATAGAGCTACAATTTTGCTTCTTTGACCAGAAGCTAAAAACCAAGGAAAATAGGACTTTAAGCTAGACCAATCTAGCACACTAAAATTGAAAATTGGTAATTACATAAAATGATGCTTGAAGTGATTTGGCAATGAATGCCAACTTGTGAAAAGGGTAAATTGCATTATATTGACAACATATTGAATTGTAAATTGTGACATGTTGATGCTAGAATCAACCTATCCATGATGCATAAAAAGGTCAATAATTTTATTGACCAGTGAAAGGCATAAAGATGTATAAACCCTATGAATAAAAAATTAAATATGTAACATTGTAATATGCCCTAATTTGCCTAGTTGACTAGTTTGGATAGGCTGGCATGCCAATAGGATTCGACAAATTGCTCAGAAATGACTTTACGTCATATTGTGTTTTATGGCTTATTATGCCATACTATGATTTTAATAGCCTATGGCTATACAGACTGTGTTATTATACTCGGCTTAATGCCTGATTGATTATATGGCTTTTTAGCCACACTGTTTGCACACTGGGAGACACTTTGTGACCGATGGTGTGATGGCCCGAGGTACTAGGTACCCAGTGCTAGTATATCCGTTTATCGATGCAGTTAGTGTATAGGCTATATGGGCAGTCATTTAAAACTTTATTCAATTCAGGAAGCTAAGTTAAGTTAAGTTAATGAAATTTCAGTACAATTAAATTAAGTATTGAATAAATGAGTAAAAGAGATTAGCAAAAGAAACATAACAAAAATATAAATTGCAGAACAGTAGAGACTTGAAATACAATACAGGTAGAATAATTTGTATACTGGGTAGTATTACTGAAAAGTTATAAACTAAGCACTTCCAAAGAGGAACAAACAAGTATATAAGATCATTGATACTAGAAATACCATACCAAATTAAATTGATTCCTGAGTATCCGAATTATGATTTATTTCTTTCTTTATTTGTATATATTATTTCTTGTTATACTATTGCACCACTAAGCAGAAATGCTTAGCGCGATGGAATTGCTTCCTCACACAGGTACTGAAGGTAAAACCAGTAGATTGTCAACTGAGATTTTTGGAGTCCAGATCTGCAGAAGTGTCAGAAGAGTTCAAGATTGTCACCTCCTCAGCAATGCATGTAGATAGGGCTCATAATTATACATGTTATGTATTTTGTTCATTCTAAGTATATCGTAATTTCATTTGTATATCCTGTACTTGACAAATTTATGTACTTAATTGGAAAATTATATAAGTTAATGAAATGTAAGAATTCTGATGTCTGAATTGATTGTCTAATCATAATGATTCTGAATGAGATTGAGTTTAAGAAATTTTGAGAAACTGATGAGATATTATTGAGATAAATTGAGCTATGAAATTGAATATGTTGTGAATTGTCTTTAGCAGGTTCAGAAGAACTGTTAGTCCAAATTACAGCCGACACTTTGTCGGATTATCGTTAAAATTTTTGAAATTTCCAAATTAGTTAGATTTTGATAAAAGTAAAAATAGCCTAAACCTTAAATAAAGTTTTTGAATAAATAAATCAAGAACTATAATGAAATCAGATAAGATCAGGTGCTCCGGCACTCCGTGTGACACGCCTTGCTCGACTACACTGTGTCGCAATGGGATTTTGCGGTCGCCCGGACGATCACTCACCGAAGTGGGAAAAAGTGAGGAGTCGCCACCTTAGTTTTGAGGGAAACTAAGGAAAACCATTTGAGAAGTTAAATTAAAAATGAAACAACTTCAAAACAGAGATTCTAAGTTCGGGGTCCGTAAACGGGTGGGGAAGGTGTTAGGCACCCCACCTCGTCCCTTAATAAGGGTAAGTAGATTTAATTCTGCGTCCTTTACAAATTAGTTAGAAGGGCTTAGGCGGCAATGTTAATCCTTTTGGTAGAAGGAATGTTTGATTTTTCACTAAATTTGGATCACCCAGATACATAAGTAAATGAGACAACCTTAGTGAACGGGTGTGAGAATCGGATAAGAACTCTCCTCCGATCTTTTTTAAGTTGTTCATTAAAATTTTGAGGGGAGACCGGATAAGAACCCTCCTCCGGTCTCTTTTAAGTTATTTATTTGAAGTTTTGAGGATGAGACCGGATAAGAACCCTCCTCCGATCTCTTTCAGATGTTTATTAAAATTTGAGGTTGAGACCGGATAAGAACTCTCCTCCGATCCCTATTTAATGTTTATTAAAATTTTGAAGGGAGACCGGATAAGAATCCTCCTCCGATCTCTTTTAAGTTATTTATTAAAATTTTGGGAGGAGACCGGATAAGAACCCTCCTCCGATCTCCTTTAGAGTTATTTATTAAAATTTTGAGAGGAGACCGGATAAGAACCCTCCTCCGATCTCCTTTAGAGTTATTCGTTAATGTTTTGAGTTGAGACCGGATAAGAACTCTCTTAGATCCCTACTTAATGTTTATCAAAATTTTGAAGGAGACCGGATAAGAACCCTCCTCCGATCTCCTTTAAGAGTTGACTTAAAACTTTTAGGCAAGGATAGGATAAGGACTCTTGAGCCCCTTCTATTTTGATGAGACTCGGACAAAGACTTTTCCGACCTTCAAAAGTTTAACCACGACTACGGGTCTTAAGAACCCTAAACTAAGAATTTCGACCTTCAAAAATGCCGGATAAGGTTTATGGATATCCTGTGGCTGAGCAGGAACACTAGACTTGATTCAACGACCTTTTCATGTAGTCATTTTACCAATATCTATTAATGACCGATCCACTGCTTCGTTTACTTTGGTCTTATTCCATTTCATGACATCTTTGTCGAATTGTCGCACGCCGCCTAATAGTTCGGCTATCTTCCCGACGGTTATTCAGTCCTCTTTAAAGGAGACCTCTAAGTTGCAGCTACTACGTTTACCCAACCATTTACATACTACAAAGAGTTAGAAAAGCGGTTTTGAAATGACGGAGATCAATAAAATGAACCGATCACTAAAAAAATGATTTGAGAGTGACTTTCTTTGAGATTGCTTGTGCGAAATGGTCTAGATGTAAGAAGAACAAGGAAAATGCGGAAATAGGCGTAGGCGCTTAATAAAGCAGTAATCATGAACTCTTATAACAATATTTTCTCTTGGGTTCTCTTGTACAAAATACCCTTGAAGAAAGTTGCGGATGTATGAAGAACAAAGGAAGTCACGAAACAAGCGTAAGCATGAGTGTGAACTCTTACCGTGAGGAGCCAAATATATTGAAATAAGCGTGAAGTGGTAAAGCAGTGATGGCGGATTGATCGGCTGAGAGTTGATGTCATGTGAAACCGAGAGATATTTTAGCTAAAAGGTAACCGGTAAGAACCAGTGAAAGGAAGTTGAGCTTGAAGAGGAAAGGAAAGCGAGAGATGATGAGAGTATGACCAGATAATGAACAAACTGGAAATGTAGAGTTCCAATATTCAAAATCTTTTTCAAGAAAACACTCCTGAAAACTAGTTCCAAAAGTATTTTTAATCACTACAAAACAACAGAGTAACAAACTGAATGAAGTTTCAGAGTTCCTCCACGATAATAGCAGCCTCTTGCCTATATTTTTGTCCCCCCCTTGAACAGTTTTTCATGCAGGTATTTATAGGAATCGGGTGCTCCCCATGAAGGGTCAGGATTCATTTTGAGGGAGATGGAGGGTCAGGATTTTGAAGTACATGATCGGATGTTCAGGAATTAAAGAGAATCAAAACGAATGGCTGAGATCGCTTCTTAAAGTATTTGTCCTTTTCCTCTTTTAATCCGACGGTCTTGAATCCTCTTGTCCGGAACGATCTGAGGGCTGAGAGTGAAAAACGCTGGTATTATCATCTCCTCTTTTGATCCAAGGGTTCCGGATCCATCCTTACAAGTGAGATCAACGGTGGAGATTGGGATGTACAGGACTGTCATGACATACCCTGGCACCACAAGATTATGCGGGCGATTCTTAGGCGTGCGGTGGAGATCTCGTCGCCACGCTTTAACTACCTCGGCTGATTACGACGGTTATTGGAATTTGTCTTATTCTTTTTGTCTTCCGATCCCTCCCCTAGCTCCTATTCCGATCTCTCATGCTGATCTCCTATCTCCCGATCTCTTTTATCCCTTGATCAGTCTGGATTCGGTCCAAGCATTAATTACATCTCGATTTTCGAAGCGTCCGCTTCATTTCCGCTCAGCATTAAATGCCCATTTTCCCCTATATATACCCCTGTTGATAGTGGCATTTCCTTCATTCGATTTTTCTCTCTTTCTCCTTGTTTCTTGGTTCTAGCTGCATAGGAAAGTTCCGGAACAAGCGTGGTTTTGATCCTCTTCCGATGGAATTCCTATTCTTCGATGAAAATTTACGACCCGTGATGGCTTCCTCAAGTTCATTCGGCTTTTCTCACATTGAGTGTTCCGACGGTTTTCTCCCACATTGGGTGTTCCAGGCGGATTAAGCTTCGATCGGCAATATCCTTGGGATCGATTATAAAGCGATCCTTAGATCTCTGAGAGTATCCTTGGGATTAGTTATAAAGCGATCCTTAGATCGACCTCTTGAGATAGGATTTTCACGGTCTCTAGAGATCACGAAATGATGTGATCAATGTTAGTGTAATCCGATCTCTAGAGATCGCCCAAATGATGTAGTCTGTCAATGTAATCGGATCTCTAGAGATCACCCAAATGATGTAGTTAGTCCTTTATTGTAATCCGATCCTAGAGATCGCCCAAATGATGTAATCCGATCTTTTGAGAATAAAGACTTTATTTTGTCGGTTATCATCTTATTTTTGCATTGATTATTTTCCGATCTCTCTGTGTTTATCCGATCTGGTTCTTTACGAATGACACTTAGCGATTCCTTATTTTAAAATGTTTAACTCATTATGCGATCTACGATTAAGATCTCGGAACATTCGGATGTTTGAGAAAAGTGTCAAAAGCAATTGTCCAATCCCACCAATCGATGCGCCTAGAACCTCGCGAGCATTAAATGCTCGGACTAGTATAAATAGGGCGGGAGGGTTAGCGATTGTTCTCTCATTTCATTTCGATCTCTGCTCATAGCTTGAAGTTCTCTCATTTTCTCCGGTTTCTCAGGCCGATTAGACTCTGGTAAGGACTTTGATCTTCTTTTTTGTTTAAGTTCTTTGTTTCTTTTTGAAAATGGCGGTGCAGAAGGTCGGAGAGCGCGAGCCCTCCTTCCATTGAGTTCTCTTGGTCATCGTCGATGAAGAAGAAGCGATCGAAAGCGTGCAACCTGGACCCCTTAGGGTCCTCTGCTCCAGTCGGCGGGTCGTACCATTAAAGCGTCTGCGCCCTTCTTCAAGAGAGACCCTTCCCATAGGCGAGCTTAGTCGGTTCTTGAGAATCCGCTCTGCGATCGTTTGTTCAAGAATACAATATTTGTCTGATTCGTTTGAGCTAATCAAGTGCCATGGCGACCTTCGTGTCGATCACTTCTTTGAAGAGAAACGACGGGGTTATGGTATATGAGAGCGATTAAAGGCGGTCGAGGTTCCCTCTAGGCGATTTCTATAAGGAAGTCCTAAAACTTCACCGAGCATCCATTGTTCAAATTCACCCCAACTCGTGGCGGATCTTGGTAGCTTTCCGAGGTCTATGCCGAGCTAAGGGAATCAGACCTACGGCTAAGGTGTTTGCCAAGCTGCACCGGCTAACTCACCGAAAGGACGATGACCCTTTGGTTCTTTCAGTGAAGCCTAATTGCGAGCTCTTTTCCGATCTGCCCTCGTCTCTTAAGAAGCTGGAAGAATCGTTTCTTCATTGTGAGGAGCAAAGATCCGAGCGCTTTGAGACTTCCCCGCGGTGGTGGTACGGGGACCCTTGCTTCGAACCATATTACCCTGAGCGAAGAGGAAAGTTTGATAGTGATGGATCTGAAGAGTGAGGCTGCCACTAAAAAGTATTCTTGTTTGGATGCGGTGACTGCCGAGCTGCACCATTGGACTGTTCAGCTGCTCACTGGCCAAGACCGCGAACTTCCGCTCTCTAACCTCGGCATCGGTATTTTCTGTATCTCAGATCTCAGGACCTTAGCGATCTCACTAACCTTTTCTTTGTGCAGGTATGGCGGGTGGTGAGGGTTCAAGGAAACGGAAGAAGGAGAGAGAGATCTCCCGGAAGATAAAGGAGATAAAGCGTTCGGAACGACTCCAAACGCCCGGTCACGAACCTGGGGAGATACAAAGTGATCCTCCCCAACCTTCGGGTCCGCCGACCACTGAAGCTAACCGATCTCCTCCTAGATCGGAGGAGCAGCCTCCGACTCTTGCAGTTGTTCCAAGCAGGGAAGGGGGGCCTACTCAAGCTTCTGGGAGGACCTCTTCTCGGGCGCTCAAATCTTGATCATTGCTTGAGGAATAATCGGTGTCAAGGAGAACTCGATTTCGCCAAAGTCACGGGGTCTACCATCTTCTTTTCAGGAGGATCGGGACGAGCTATCCCGAGAATGGTCTCGGCGACATATTGACTCGGACCATGAGCTTAAGCGTGGAGTGTCAGTGAACCGGACCATGATCAGGAAAGGATTCGGCGCACAGGTAAGGAGATCGGGAAGAAGAATCGGGAAGTGGATTCCCTCCGATCCCAACTCTCATCCGCTCGGGAATATATATCTCAAGTCGAGGGCGGGCAAAGCTCCATGAAGACCGGTTGGCGAGCAGAATCGTGCTTTGGATGAGAGGGCCGTGCTCTTAAGGAAGTCAGTGCTTCACGCCAGAAGCGCTCAGTCGCTCAACTTATAGAGGAACTTGAGGCGAAGGATAAGGAGCTTAAGGAGAAAGACAAGGAGCTTAAGGAGAGGGATGAGGAGATGGTGGCGGGAATAGCCGAGGCCTATGTGAAGGCTCACAAGGATCTCTTGGCCGCACTCGGGGCGTTACCCGAAGAAGACTTTTCTTGGATGGCGATGTGGCTCCGAGGACAATGATGAAGGCAGTGAGGATGAAGCCAGGGTGAGAGGAGAGAGGGAGTGATCCAAATGTAGATCAGTGGGGTGATCCCCGGTAGAATAACTTGTACAAAGTATGACATGAACTGAAATGCCTTTTTTTCAATGAATGATTGTGATCGGAAAATTTTAAACCATTGTTTGTCTGAGTATTTGATTGTATGAGCACAGCAAAACAAAAACTAAATGTGATTATTAATCTAAGTATGAGAGATCGGAAAGCACTTTGAACATGAGATCGGTAGGGAAGAAATCTTTGAAGCAGAACTTGACCGAAAATTTAACTCGAACACTTAAGATCGAATCAGACCAAAACTTTAGCTCTTAGACTTTTCGGAAAGGAGGTCGGCAATAAAGCGGTAGGAAAAGATCTAGTGCCCGTTCATTTTATTCATCAACAGAGATCAGAATATACGACGAGTCAGGAAATTCGACGGGTTTGAGGATCGATAAATGATTTGAGAGATCGGTGAGTTTTAAGGGATGCTAGGACTTAGCATTGATTCAAGTCTTTGTGAGGAGAGATCGGAAATGTGACCGCCTATCAAGGAGGGACCGGAAACGTGATTAGCTGTTCAAAGAAGAATTTTTATTGATTCTAGGGGTCGGCCAAAATATGGTGTCGACAGCTGCCCCTCTTTACATAATTTCTATTAAAGGAAAATTTTCCGTATAGGAATTATGTAAAGATTCAGACTCATATTTTGGACGATTAGGTGTACCTAAGTTAACGACCTAGAAATTGTAGCGGAAGTTAGAATACTTAGAAAATTAAAATCAACTTGGATCAAGAAACCGGAGGTTGATAGCGGAAAATTAAATTGCGGAAAAATAAAATTGCAAGAATTTAAAATCAACTTAGATCGAGGAACCAGAGGTTGATAGCAGAAATTTAAATTGCAGGAAATTAAAATCAACTTAGATCAAGGAACCAGAGGTTGATGGTGGAATTGCATGAAATTAAAAATCAACTTAGATCAAGGAACCAGAGGTTGATAACAGAAATGTAAATTGCATGAAATTAAAATCAACTTAGATCAAGGAACGGTCGATAACGAAATGTAAATTGCATGAAATTAAAATCAACGTCGATCAATGAACACGAGGTTGATTGTTGAATTGCATGAAAATAAACATCAACTTAGATCAAGGAACCAGAGGTTGATAACAGAAATGTAAATTGCATGAAATTAAAATCAACTTGGATCAAGGAACCAAAGGTCGATAACAGAAATGTAAATTGCATGAAATTAAAATCAACTTAGATCAAGGAACGGAGGTTGATAACAGAAATGTAAATTGCATGAAATTAAAATCAACTTAGATCAAGGAACCAGAGGTTGATGGTGGAATTGCATGAAATTAAAAATCAACTTAGATCAAGGAACCAGAGGTTGATAACAGAAATGTAAATTGCATGAAATTAAAATCAACTTGGATCAAGGAACCAGAGGTTGATGGTGGAATTGCATGAAATTAAAATCAACTTGGATCAAGGAACCAGAGGTTGATGGTGGAATTGCAGGAAATTAAAATCAACTTACAAGGCGAGTCTAACCCTGACACATGAAGTTCTTTCCCTGAAGAAGTGTACTTAACAAGATAACGAAGGCGAATGATTAATGGAGGAGGAGTTGCAATACCTGACCTATGATCTCATTCTTTCGGATGCCCATTTTTCATTCCCGACTTTATTTTTAATCTACGGTGAGCGCCCTTAAATTTTTTAACTTTTTTTTCGTACATTCGAACAGAAGCGCCCTTTCGGGTTTTAAACTCTAAAAGTTTTTTTTTTTTTTTTTTTTTGGCGGCTATTTCCTGCAAATCTCATAATAAAGTACGTGAGGTTATCAATTTTCAAATTCAAATCTTATGGCAAAAATGTTAACTAATTAATAGCGCATTAAACACAGAGAAAGGATAGCATGGGGAAAATAACAATAGAAGGAGTGAAGTATAACTTTATTAGAAAGAATAGACTTTCAAAGGAGAGGGAAAGGTACAAAGATAGATCTCACATATTCCTTATGGTTAGTTTTGAAGTCTTTTAACTGCCATTATTTCGAGTTCTCCGGAGTCTCATGCCTTAACGGTCTCTTCTCTATTCGCGGTTTCATACCCTCTTCCTTATTTCTCCACTTTGGTTCTTGGGACGCCCTTTTGGGTTTTCACCCCGAGAAGGTTTTTTTTTTTTTGGATGCCCTTTCGGGTTTTCATCCTTTCCCCTTTTTATGCATAGTATCTCTTGACAGTGTCGGCATTGACTGGTCTCGGGAATTCTTCACCGTCTATGCGGGTCAAGATCAAGGCTCCTCCAGAAAACGCCTTTTTAACCACATAGGGTCCCTCATAGGTTGGTGACCATTTGCCCCGGGGATCGTTTTGGTTTGGCAGCACTTTCTTCAGAACTAAGTCCCCAGGTTGGAATTCCCGTGGGCGTACATTTTTATCAAATGCTCGGGCCATTTTCCTCTGGTATAATTGTCCGTGACATGCTGCTGTTAACCTTTTCTCATCCAGCAAATTCAACTGATCCAACCTTGACTGGATCCATTCTGACTCATCGATCCCTGATTCCTTCAGAATCCTTAGGGACGGGATTTCAACCTCAATAGGCATCTGACTTCCATCCGTAGACCGGTGAGTATGGAGTTGCCCGGTCGAGGTTCTTACGGAAGTCCGGTATGCGTGAAGAGCGTGAGGAAGCATATCATGCCAATCCCTATATGTGACCGTCATTTTCGGATTATTCTCTTGAGGTTTTTATTTGCGGCTTCCACCGCTCCATTCATGCAGGGGCGGTATGGGGAGGAATTGAGGTGTCGGATTTTGTATTGGTCACATAATTCACGAATCTTGGACCATTCAAGTTCTTGGCATTATCGGTGACAATTTCATTGATAGACCATGCGGCGGATGATATTGTTTTTGAAGAATTTGAAAGCGTGTTCTGCGTGATGTGAGCATAGGATGTCGCCTCGACCCACTGGGAGAAATAGTCGATGGCTACAAGGATGAATCTGTGCCCATTGGATGCCTTGGGATTGATGGGACCAATCACATCTATGCCCCACATTGCATAAGGCCATGGTGAGACGAGATTGAAGCGCTTGTGAGGTGGCACATTTATCGGATCTGCGTAAATCGACACTTGTGGCACTTAGGAAATACTCGATGCAATCCTTTTCCATTGTGGTCCAAAAATACCCACGTCGCATGATTTGCTTCGTCATCATGTGACCATTGGCGTGAGTGGCACAATTTCCCTCATGAGTTTCAAGAGGATTCTCTTTGCTTCTTTTGCATCTACGCATCTCGATGGTCGCCGTTGGAGCTTCTTTTGTATAGGGTTTCTCCTTTGACCGGGAAAGTACCTAATGCTAACCTCCAAATCATCTTCTTTTCATTTTGCTTGCCCTGAAGGGAATTCTGCAGTTCTCTGATGACTAGGATGTCATGATACCAAGGCTTTCCGTCGGGCTCTTCTTCAATCATGAAGCAATAGGTGGCTCATCCCTTACCTTAATCTTCAGCGTCAAAGCGTCGCCCTTCTTCGATTTGAGCCATAACGGCTAGAGTAGCTAAGGCATCGACAAATTGATTCTTGTCTCTACTCGGGTGAGTGAAAGAGATTTCTTGAATTTCTTGATCAACTCCGATGAAGTACTTACGATATGGGATCAACTTGGGATCCTTAGTTTGCCATTCTCCCTTGACTTGATAGATTATCGGTAGGAGTCTCCGTACACCTCCAACTTTCGATTTTCATCTCTATAGCGGCATGTAGACCCATTACACAAGCTTCATACTCTGCGACATTGTTGGTACAGTCAAACCCCAATTTAGCAGCTATCGGGAAATGTTTTCCGTCCGGGGATACTAGTACAGCTCCGATTCCATTTCCTGATAAATTGACTGCTCCATCAAAATACATTTCCCATACATCTGTTGGCTCGTCTTCTTTACAGTCTACCTCATTAATATGTTCATCAGGGAACTCGAAATTTAGAGCTTCATAATCCTGGATAGGGTTTTCTGTTAGGAGGTCAGCAATCACGCTACCTTTCACCGCTTTTCGGGTCATGTAGACTATGTCGTATTGGGAGAGTATAACCTGCCACTTGGCTATCCTTCCCGGATGGCATGACCCGATAGCAGAATACCCCCCATTGGGTGATAAAAGCAGTTTTATCCTTGTCTTCCTCGTCCATTGGGATCCGATTGTACCCTGATGCCCCATCAATACACGAACATCTGCCCAAACCCGCGGCATTGTCAACTAGCACATCAATGTGGGGGAGAGGGAAATCGTCTTTCAAACTAGCTTTATTAAGATCCCGGTAGTCAACGCACACCCTGACTCTCCCGTCTTTCTTCATTACCGGGACGACGTTAGCCACCCATTGGGGGTATTTGACCACTTCTAAGAACCCGGCGTCATACTGTTTCTTGACTTCATCCCGAACCTTAAGCAGTGTGTCGGGATTCATTCTCCTTAACTTTTGTTTTACCGGGATTGTCCCCGGGATCAAGGGAATTTTGTGCGTTACTATCTGAGGGTCCAAACCGACCATGTCATCATAGCTCCAAGAGAACACGTCGAGAAATTCCTTAAGCAGACCGATCATATCTCCCAATTCCTCACTCTCCACTACCTTAAGTTCCCTTTTTACTTCTTCCGTGCCTAAGTTTATTGTGCGCGTTTCATTTTCACAAGGCACGAGGGAGGGTTCATCTTTTTCATTGCTTTCCTCTGTAAGGTCTTCCTCAGAATCACTTGAAGTAATGGCAGTTATGGGGATTTCAAAATTAACCAGAGGGATTCCTGAGTCTATTGGATTATTAGGTGTTAATTGATGAATTGTCCTGAAGGAATAAAGAATAGAACATGTTATAAGGATGGTATTATAAGGAAAGAAAATAGAGTTTTGGATTTAAAATGCGCTATTAATTCATTAATATTAATGCCATAAGAAAAGGTCCATTCTGATATTACACTTGTCACCATGGACAAAGTGATCAAGTGTAGATAACCGGAGAGTACTTTACTCGAGATTGAGTGCAGGATATCCTCCGTTGTCCGGTTGTCAAGCTCTGCTCTTGACCATTGGCGAAACTAGGGCCTCATACAAGGAATCGGTTGGATGACATCTATGGATAGATCATCGGTGATTCTTATGTACTTGCTGGATGTTGTATGACCGGTTTGGTGAAGATTTCCGTGATTCTCGGGACTACTTTCACCTTTCCCATCTTACGGTCAAATCTACGATCGAAGCATTTTTCTCATCGAGAATCGCCCATCGCGAGGGCATCCTCCTCATACCCCAAACCACAGCGGCCTATCTTACGAATGGCGGTATAGGCTCGACAATCCCTTGTAATGTGGCGCCTAGGCCTTTACCCTCTTCATACCCGCTTCTTGACATTACTTTGGCCACCATAGCCATGGCCCCCTCCTTCCCGAGTATCTTGCAATTCAAGGGCACGGAAAGAACTTTCCAATGACTCCTCATTTGCTTCCACATAAGGGAGTGATTGCGGCTTAGTGACCGTATGGCCTCTTCGCCCCTCAGTGATGATTTTGCCGTCCTTAATGTATTTGATCTTACGGTGCAAAGTCGAAGGAACGATTCGCGAGAATGGATCCACGGCCTCCCCAACAACATAGTGTAAGCGGCTCAATGTTCATCACTTGAAGCGTGATATTGAAAGTACATGCACCGACTGGATTGGCAAGTCAACGTCCCCAGCACCTCTCTCCTTGTTCCGTCAAAGCTCTCACCACCATAGCACTTTGGCGTATATGCGATTAGTCAGCGGCAATCTAGCCAAGGTAGCGCTAGGCGATACATTGAGGGCGATCCGTTATCGATGAGGACCTTGGCCACTATCTGACCTTTACATTTCACCGTTACATGCGAGCTTTATTGTGCCCTAAGCTGCGGGATCTACCTCTTCTTGAGAAAAGGCTACAGTGGATGCAGATTTGTCCTACTATTTTCTCAAAGCGCCGGAGTAATGTCGGGGTTCACAAAACTTGATCCGAGATTCTTTGTAAGGCTTGTCGGTGGACTTAGAGCTCGGGATCAATGATACTTGATGATATTCGGGTGGGGGTTTTCCTCAACTGCTCCACTACGACATACTCGAACTGTTTAATTATTTCGAGCAGCAGATCCACCTCTTCTCTATGAACAACAGGCTCTGCATCCCCTGCTTTCTCAACCTCCTCTTCAGTGTTTTTGGACTCTCCCATTTTTACTTTCCCTTTCCTCTTCTCTCTTTCTTCGTTCAGTAACACCTTCCACTTGAGTTATAAACTCGACTTCTTGTTCAGTGGAGAGGATCTTGTTGCAATAACGGGCCGGAACTGGTTTGGGGAGTGATGTTGCTGGTAGGTCCATCATAAGTCATCTGAAATGCTCGTGAGGAGCAAAACATGGTTTTGGTGGTGCCGGAGGCGAGGCGAACTAGGAGGCGGATGTCTTTGTAGCGCTCCACGAGTAAAAACTTGGAAATTGTAGTTCCAAGGGACGGCATGAGTGTTGGTGATGGGGAGGCGAGGTGGAGTTCGGATAACCGATTCTGGCGGTGAGGCTCTGGGGTGAGAAGGTGATTAGGTTTGGAGGTAGAGGTATTACAGTGTATCTTGTGGTGTTCACTTCCTTCCGTCTTTGACCTCTTCGACATCTCGGAACCTTAAAGACAATAAGTTAGGACCTCTTGCACAGACCCCTCACAATCTCGCAGCTCGTGGTCAGCTGCCCCTCCGTGATAAGGACACCCCGTATCCTCCTCAGCTCCCGCTACCTGAGGGCAAAGGTAACCTTCCCTCGTTGCTATAGCAAAAATCTCCTCAAAGTAAGGAACCACCTTATCCACTTCAGGTGTTGATCCCTCTCCTTTAGACTCAATCATATTTACACCACTACCCACAATATGGTTGGGCAGTGGATTTGAGGTGAAATTGGGGAGGGAACCATTCCCATCAATCTTCAACCACCCGTTCCGAATTAAAGCGTGCACTCTCCCTCTGAGTGCCCGCGATTATCGATTGAATGCCCTTGTGCTCCTCCATGATACTCACAGCAGGTGTGGCATCATACCACAGGATATGGCGGTGGATTGGGTCTAAAGGGGTGATGCGATTTGGTTTATCGAGCAAGGTATCGGTATATTTCACTGAGAGGGAGGGGAAGGGGTGGATTAGGATTCATTGGAGGTCTTGGGTTATTTTGTGGTTGCCGTGGTTGAGTTGGAGGAGGAGGTGGTCTTGGTTGGATATTTGCAGGTGGTGCGTATTGTGGGCGTGGTTGTGAATAATTAGGGATAGTGGGTGGGATGTTCGCGAGAGTTGGGCCATGAGAGAGGAGGATATGGCGGTGGTTATTTTGGGGAATTGGGGAAAATTATTACATCTAGTGATGGAATGCACATCACTCTCCTTTCTTGCCAAAATTGGCGGTCTTTTCACAGGTTCTCGATCAACTCCTGTAGCCTTCCTATTCTCAGTTAGCTTCAATTCTCTCACCGGCTTGGATGATATCGAGAAAGCTGTTGGAAGTATTTCCAATCATCGGGTTGAAGTAGGAGCCTTCAATGTTACAATGAATAGGGAGCGAGTTCATTGTCGATCAGGAGGATATACTGCGACCTTCTCCCTCCATCGTTGGGCATCTTGCTTAAAACCTTCCGGTCTTTCTGTACTAGGTTACGGAGGTCCCTCCTTGTGGGTCTTTGCATCACAATTGAATTTGTCTTTGCTTAAGAAAGGTATCGGCTAAGTCCTTCCGAGTGCGACTTGCTCTGTCAATTGTATGCACCATCTCGGAGGCGCTCGGAGGCTCTCGTGAAAGAAGTGAATGAGAAGTCTATCGTCTTCTGTTAAGGCAGACATTTTGGCAATGTAGGTTGCCAGGTGGATGCGGGGATCTGAGTTTCCGCTGTATTTGTCGAAATCAGGAACCTTGAATTTGGGTGGTACCACCACATCTGGCACCAATCTCAGTGACGACACATCGACTGAGCCATACATGTTCAACCCTTCTATTGCTCTCAATCTTTCTTCTAGGGCAGATAATTTCTCGTTTTCTCTCGCCCTATGTTCTCCTTCCACCGCATGATACACTCCTCCAACCGGAGGCGATGGGTGGAGTAAGCGGAGGATCGGGATTGAATGGTGAGGCTCGGCATTTGAGGCAGTAGGGTAATAGGAAAAAGGTGGGTCATTATTTATGGTCACCGGATTGTGATGATTGTCGGTCGGAATGGGAGGCGAAAGGTAAAAGAGGTTGAAGCTTGCTGAGGATCATTTGTTGTAGGAGGCGGAGGAGGTAATGGTGGGCTAGGTTCTGAAGCAGGTTTGCTCTGAGACATTTCCTTCATTAGTCTCATAATTTCAGAAAGCTGATCCTTCAACTCGGAGACCTGTCCTTGTAGGTTCTGTACTTGCTCCTGATTTTCCATTATTTTCCTCGTTCGAGATCTTGTTAAGTACACTCGCTTGGGTTGGATCGTGTGCTTGGTCAGACTTGCCTTGTTTGAATCAATATTGATTTCCTGTGAGGATAAAAAAAATTTAAATGAATTTGAGTTTTGCAAAAAAACTAAAAGTCTGATGCGGATGAAGGATCTGATGGCATTTGAGAGCCAGTTGGAATCTACAAAGGATAATCGCCTCGGCTTTATCATGGCATCGTTCGATAGTCGTAGTGAATGGCCGGGATTGAATGCGCATTTATGATACTGTCCATATAGCGCATTTCAATTTTCACATAACCCTAGCGAGGAAGTTCCTACGAGTCATACTATTCATTCACAAATTTTCTTTGAACAATGGTTCAAAAATTACTTCATTAACTGAGTAATTTGCACATCGTATTTTTTACATTGGCCTAGGCTCTGGAAGATTCTTTATAATAAGATGACATTTTCTGAGATACTCATATAACCTTTCTTCTTGCTTGGCGGGATCGAACACTTTCAGAGCATACTCGGATTCAGGTAATAGTTCCTTTTTCCTTGTGCTATCATCTTCTCCAAGCTGGTCCACATTTTCTTTCAGTCCTTGATAGAGCGACTTGTTTCTCTTTCTCTTTCCTTTCTTTAGCACATTCTTTCAAGATGTCGTTGATGAGAGTGCTGTTCTTTTAATTCAAGCTTCTTCTTCTTGTTTTCCTGTTTATACTCTTCACGAGTACCTCTTGGTACTTCATCCTTTCTGAAGCTTACTATTACGCCCTTTCATTTCTTTGACCTCGGCTTGGAGAGAGTTTCTTTCTTTTTCCCACTGTACCTCTTGCTCTTGAACCCTATCCTTTCGGCCCTTGCCTCTTCCTTGAGCTTTCTTACCCTTCTCTTAAGTTTCTGCATTGGTCCTCCAATTGTGTCATTCGTTCTTGCGGTGTGAGTTTTGGTATTTGCCTTTTGTAGCGAGTCAACCGAGCGATTATTAGCTTCCTCTAATAGGGCGTCTTGGCGAGGTTGTCGTCCTTGAATTCTATGGTAGGCGTTCTTGGTCCCTATCGGCTCTCCATTTAAGGTGTCGTCAGAGGCACTCGGGCCTTTGGGTGATCTCTCCATTAGAGTGATGTTTTCCCGGGACTTGCGAGCCATTTTCAACCCTTCTTCTTCCTTGAGCTCATGGTAGAAGTGACCTTGGTGGTATTCTTTAATGTTGAACATGGGTGTGTTGAGCCAAAGCGCCTCATTACGGTCTTTGGAGTGTAACTTGTATGCGGTTATTCCAATTAGGGACACCGATTGAATACCTCTGTACCAATCAAGGCGGGTTGGCTTGGCGTCCACGACTTCCTCCAACGATAATCATGGCTATTGAAACTTCGAGAATCCGTTCCATGCTTGTTTTTCGTTCTTGGGCTGATCACTAACGGGTCATCTTCTCAATGGGAGGCTGGTCAAGGTACCAAGTCAATCCTTTTGTCTCCACAGGACACATGTGGTGATAGTCGGAGTATAATAGCGAGAGCAACACTTAATGGACCCTTTCCTGTTATGCGGTAAGTTAGGGTTAACAAGGTTTGGCAAGGATTGCCGGTATCGGATTGATCCTGCCTTTCTCTTGTCCAAAATACCTCCTTTGCTGCTGCTAGTGATGATCCCCAATGGCCCGGGAGCAGGATCGGACCATAGATTCCCAAGGCGAGTGCCATGGAAGCTTGATCCCCTTTGTTTCTCTTGGAGGTAATGATCTAACGCTTCTCAAGGTCGTCAATACCATCCATGCGTGTTCCCTTTGGTATTTCTCTGGACTTCACTTCTTACGGGAGAACCCAACATATGTGCCAACCGTTTCGAGTGCGCCTATGCTCGAGGTGTAAGTAGATCCGATTACGCAATGAGTATGGGATCCCGGCAATGCTGATATTCCTCCATAGCGGGGGCGTATCAATGTCATTGAAAGAGAACACTCCGTGCCAGGATTCCAAGCGTCAACATGGCTTTTAATGCGAGGATTTGGACCTTGACTTGCATTAAGGTTGCAATCCTTCCGTACTTCTCTTCAAAGCGTACCTTGACACAGTGGGAAGCAACCTCCATCTATTAGACATACCCTCGAGGTTGTTCATTTTGACCTTTATTTTGTCGGATCTAGCGAAGGTAGCGAGCCAGCAGTGCCTCGGAAGCATCATTTTGCGAGTGCGGACTATGGCGGTCGGACCAAAGTTTAGCATTACGAGCCTTTTACGCGTGACTCGAGGATGCCATGATAAAAATGATGCCTATCCTTTTACGGACCCTCGGTTTGTAACGCTGCGGGAGAATTTGTTAGTAAGACAAATTAGGGTAATTTTGAATCATCTTGTTGTGAGGTAACACGTACACATTTATAAAATTAGGAAAATGTGTATGCGTTTTAGTATGATTCAAAATTACACTTAAAATAAATAAAAAAAAGGAAATTAAAGAATAATAGGGTAAGAGTAAGTATGACCCTTTTGTCCTATAGTAGGAGACTCCTAACAGGGTAGCGCTACCTATCTGGATAGTTCTATCTTATGAGGCGATTTACTCGGCTTTCGGCTATCGTGGTGGTTTAGCTCGAGGATCTAATTTTCTAATAGCCACGGGTTCCCAAATTGCCCCTCATGCAGTGAGAGCCCCATTCTACCCCCATGATATTGTCGGAAAATTCCACGGGTATCACGGTAAATAGAGCGAGTTTCAATTTGGCGAAGCCTTCACGGATACTAACGGGTAAAACCCACGGTACCGCTACATGACTCCTCCTACTTTCCTAAAAGGGTAAGAAAGCCGGGTTAGGACCATAGTGTGTGAGGATATCGTGTGGGTGTTCGGTGTGTGAAGGACACCTTTACCTCTTCCCGATTCGGGGATTTTATTTTTCATTTTCCCTTTTTCCTTTTTTTTTGGCGAAAACTTGAGAGGGAATAAAGCAGGCAAAACAAACAAAGCAGTTAGCGACAATAATAATCAACGTATAAAACATCGTCGAGTGAGCCCATCTAACTATAATTTGATCGGACAAAAATTAAGCCTACTTTTGGGCCTCTAGGCGGGGTTGGGTCCTAGATATCCCGATTAGTCGCCAGGTATCATGATGGGATTTTGCGGTGCTTGGACGATCACTCACGAAGTGGGAAAAAGTGAGAGTCGCCACCTTAGTTTTGAGGAAACTAAGGAAAACCATTTGAGAAGTTAAATTAAAAATGAAACCACTTCAAAGCAGAGATTCTAAGTTAGAGTCCGTAGCGGGTGGGGAAGGTGTTAGGCACCCCACCTCGTCCCTTAATAAGGGTAAGTAGATTTAATTGCGTCCTTTACAAATTAGTTAGAAGGGCTTAGCGGCAATGTTAATCCTTTTGGTAGAAGGAATGTTTGATTTTTCACTAAATTTGGATCACCCGGATACATAAGTAAATGAGACAACCTTAGTGAGCAGTGTGAGAATCGGATAAGAACTCTCCTCGATCTTTTTAAGTTGTTCATTAAAATTTTGAGGAGGCAGGATAAGAACCCTCCTCAGGTCTCTTTTAAGTTATTTATTTGAAGTTTTGAGGATGAGGCCGGATAAGAACCCTCCTCAGATCTCTTTCGGATGTTTATTAAAATTTGAGGTTGAGGCAGGATAAGAACTCTCCTCAGATCCCTATTTAATGTTTATTAAAATTTTGAAGGGAGGCAGGATAAGAATCCTCCTCGATCTCTTTTAAGTTATTTATTAAAATTTTGGGAGAGGCCGGATAAGAACCCTCCTCAGATCTCCTTTAGAGTTATTTATTAAAATTTTGAGAGGAGGCAGGATAAGAACCCTCCTCAGATCTCCTTTAGAGTTATTCGTTAATGTTTTGAGTTGAGGCCGGATAAGAACTCTCTTAGATCCCTACTTAATGTTTATCAAAATTTTGAAGGGAGACCGGATAAGAACCCTCCTCCGATCTCCTTTAAGAGTTGACTTAAAACTTTTAGGCAAGGATAGGATAAGGACTCTTGACCCTTCTATTTTGATGAGACTCGGACAAAGACTTTTCAGGCCTTCAAAAGTTTAACCACGACTACGGGTCTTAAGAACCTAAACTAAAATTCGACCTTCAAAAATGCGGGGATAAGGTTTATGGATATCCTGTGGCTGAGCAGGGAACACTAGACTTGATTCACGACCTTTTCATGTAGTCATTTTACCAATATCTATTAATGGCCGATCCACTCTGTTTAGTTTACTTTGGTCTTATTCCATTTCATGACATCTTTGTCGAATTCTTTGTTTCACGTCGGCCTAATAGTTGGCTATCTTCACGGTTATTCGAGTCCTCTTTTAAAGGAGACCTCTAAGTTGCGACTACCTCGTTTACCCAACCATTTACATACTACAAAGAGTTAGAAAAGCGGTTTTGAAATGACGGAGATCAATAAAATGGCGATCACTAAAAAAATGATTTGAGAGTGACTTTCTTTGAGATTGCTTGTGCGAAATGGTCTAGATGTAAGAAGAACAAGGAAAATGCGGGAAATAGGCGTAGGCGCTTAATAAAGCAGTAATCATGAACTCTTATAACAATATTTTCTCTTGGGTTCTCTTGTACAAAATACCCTTGAAGAAAGTTGCGGATGTATGAAGAACAAAGGAAGTCACGAGAAACAAGCGTAAGCGATGAGTGTGAACTCTTACATGAGGAGCCAAATATATTGAAATAAGCGTGAAGTGGTAAGCGGTGATGGCGGATTGATCGGCTGAGAGTTGATGTCTGTCGTGAAAGCAGAGATATTTTAGCTAAAAGGTAGCAGGGTAAGAACCAGGTGAAAGGAAGTTGAGCTTGAGCAGAGGAAAGGAAAGCGAGATGATGAGAGTATGACGGATAATGAACAAAGCGGAAATGTAGAGTTCCAATATTCAAAATCTTTTTCAAGAAAACACTCCACGAAAACTAGTTCCAAAAGTATTTTTAATCACTACAAAACAATGAGTAACAAAGCTGAATGAAGTTTGAGTTCCTCCACGATAATAGCGACCTCTTGCCTATATTTTTGTCCCCCTTGAGCAGTTTTCATGCGGTATTTATAGGAATCGGTGCTCCCCATGAAGGTCGGGATTCATTTTGAGGAGATGGAGGGTCGGGATTTTGAAGTACATGATCGGATGTTCGGGAATTAAAGAGAATCAAAGCGAATGGTGAGATCGCTTCTTAAAGTATTTGTCCTTTTCCTCTTTTAATCAAGCGGTCTTGAATCCTCTTGTCGGAACGATCGAAATTTGAGTGAAAAGCATTGGTATTATCATCTCCTCTTTTGATCCAAGGGTTCGGATCCATCCTTACAAGTGAGATCAACGGTGGAGATTGGGATGTCTGGGTGTCATGACATACCACGGCACTGTCGGCGTGCGGGCGATTCTTAGGCGTGCGGTGGAGATCTAAATGCGCCGCGCTTTAACTACCTCGGCTCTGATTCGGCGGCGGTTATTGGAATTTGTCTTATTCTTTTTGTCTTGATCCCTCCCCTAGCTCCTATTAGATCTCTCATGCGATCTCCTATCTCCGATCTCTTTTATCCCTTGATCGATCTGGATTCGGTCCAAGCATTAATTACATCTCGATTTTGAGCGTCAACCGTTTCCGCTCGACATTAAATGCCCATTTTCCCTATATATACCCACATTGATAGTGGCATTTCCTTCATTCGATTTTCTCTCTTTCTCCTTGTTTCTTGGTTCTAGTACATTCGGGAAAGTTAGGCAACAAGCGTGGTTTTGATCCTCTTAGATGGAATTCCCTATTCTTATTTGAAAATTCTGACCCGGTGATGGCTTCCTCAAGTTCATTCGGCTTTTCTCCACATTGAGTGTTAAATGGTTTTCTCCCACATTGGGTGTTAAAGCGGATTAAGCTTCCGTCGGCAATATCCTTGGGATCGATTATAAAGCGATCCTTAGATCTCTGAGAGTATCCTTGGGATTAGTTATAAAGCGATCCTTAGATCGACCTCTTGAGATAGGATTTTCACGGTCTCTAGAGATCACGAAATGATGTGATCAATGTTAGTGTAATCCGATCTCTAGAGATCGCCCAAATGATGTAGTCTGTCAATGTAATCGGATCTCTAGAGATCACCCAAATGATGTAGTTAGTCCTTTATTGTAATCCGATCCTAGAGATCGCCCAAATGATGTAATCCGATCTTTTGAGAATAAAGACTTTATTTTGTCGGTTATCATCTTATTTTTGCATTGATTATTTTCCGATCTCTCTGTGTTTATCCGATCTGGTTCTTTACGAATGACACTTAGCGATTCCTTATTTTAAAATGTTTAACTCATTATGCCGATCTACGATTAAGATCTCGAGAACATTCGGATGTTTGAGAAAAGTGTCAAAAGCAAGTGTCAATCCACCAATCGATGCATTGCCTAGAACCTCGTGAGCATTAAATGCTCGGACTAGTATAAATAGGGGCGGGAGGGTTGCTTGATTGTTCTCTCATTTCATTTTAGTCTCCTGCTCATAGCTTGAAGTTCTCTCATTTTCTCCGGTTTCTCAGGCCTTGATTAGACTCTGGTAAGGACTTTGATCTTCTTTTTGTTTAAGTTCTTTGTTTCTTTTTGAAAATGGCGGTGCGAAGGTCGGAGGCGGCGAGCCCTCCTTCCATTGAGTTCTCTTGGTCATCGTCGATGAAGAAGAAGCGATCGAACAAGCGCGCAACTGGACCCCTTAGGGTCCTGCTCCAGTCGGTAGTCGTACCATTAAAGGCGTCGCGCCCTTCTTCAGAGAAGACCCTTCCCATAGGCGAGCTTAGTCGGTTCTTGAGAATCCGCTCTGCGATCGTTTGTTCAAGAATACAATATTTGTCTGATTCGTTCGAGCTAATCAAGTGCCATGGCGACCGTGTCGATCACTTCTTTGAAGAAAGCAGCGGGGTTATGGTATATGAGGAGCGATTAAAGGCGATGCGAGGTTCCCTCTAGGCGATTTCTATAAGGAAGTCCTAAAACTTCACGAGCATCCATTGTTCAAATTCACCCCAACTCGTGGCGGATCTTGGTAGCTTTCGAGGTCTATGCCGAGCTAAGGGAATCGGACCTACGGCTAAGGTGTTTGCCAAGCTGCCGGCTAACTCACGAAAGGGCGATGACCCTTTGGTTCTTTCGGCGAAGCCTAATTGCGTGCTCTTTTACTATCTGGCCTAGTCTATTAATAACTGGTATAATCGTTTCTTCATTGTGTGGAGAAAAGATCGGATCCACTTTGAGGACTTCCCCGCGGTGGTGGTACGGGGACCCTTGCTTAGAACCATATTACCTTGGCGAAGAGGAAAGTTTGATAGTGATGGATCGAAGAGTGAGGCTGCCACTAAAAGTATTCTTGTTTGGATCACGGTGTTGCAGAAAGTGCACCATTGGGTGTTCGGTGCTCCTTGGCCAAGACCGCGAACTTCCGCTCTCTAACCTCGGCATCGGTATTTTACGTATCTCGGATCTCGGGACCTTAGCGATCTCACTAACCTTTTCTTTGTGCGGTATGGCGGGTGGTGAGGTTCAAGGAAAGCGGAAGAAGGAGAGAGATCTCGGAAGATAAAGGAGATAAAGCGTTGAGCGACTCCAAGCGCCGATCACGAACACAGGGAGATACAAAGTGATCCTCCCCAACCTTGGTCCGCCGACCACTGAAGCTAACCGATCTCCTCCTAGATCGGAGGAAGCGACCTCAGACTCTTGCGATTGTTCCAAGCGAGGAAGGGGGCCTACTCAAGCACGGGAGGACCTCTTCTCGGCGCTCAATCTTGATCATTGCTTGAGGAATAATCGGTGTCAAGGAGAACTGCGATTTCGCCAAAGTCACAGGGTCTACCATCTTCTTTCAGGAGGATCGGGACGAGCTATCCCGAGAATGGTCTCGGCGACATATTGACTCGGACCATGAGCTTAAGCGTGGAGTGTCAGTGAACCGGACCATGATCGGAGAAAGGATTCGGCGCTGGGTAAGGAGATCGGGAAGAAGAATCGGAAGTGGATTCCCTCCGATCCCAACTCTCATCAGCTCGGGATTATATATCTCAAGTCGAGGGCGGGCAAAGCTCCATGAAGACCGGTTGGCGAGCAGAATCGTGCTTTGGATGAGAGGACCGTGCTCTTAAGGAAGTCAGTGCTTCACGCCAGAAGCGCTCAGTCACTCAACTTATAGAGGAACTTGAGGCGAAGGATAAGGAGCTTAAGGAGAAAGACAAGGAGCTTAAGGAGAGGGATGAGGAGATGGTGGCGGGAATGGCAGGAGCCTATGTGAAGGCTCACAAGGATCTCTTGGCCGCACTCCGGGGCGTTACCCGAAGAAGACTTTTCTTGGATGGCGATGTGGCTCCACGAGGACAATGATGAAGGCGGTGAGGATGGCCAGGGTGAGAGGAGAGAGGAGTGATCCAAATGTAGATCAGTGAGGTGATCCCCAGTAGAATAACTGTACAAATTATGACATGAAATGAAATGCCTTTTGTTCAATGAATGATTGTGATCGGAAAATTTTAAACCATTGTTTGTCTGAGTATTTGATTGTATGAGCACAGCAAAACAAAAACTAAATGTGATTATTAATCTAAGTATGAGAGATCGGAAAGCACTTTGAACATGAGATCGGTAGGGAAGAAATGCTGAACAGAACTTGACCGAAAATTTAACTCGAACACTTAAGATCGGAATCGAACCAAAACTTTAGCTCTTAGACTTTCGGAAAGGAGGTCGGCAATAAAACTGGTAGGAAAAGATCTAGTGCCCGTTCATTTTATTCATCAACAGAGATCAGGAATATACCCGACGAGTCCGGAAATTCGGCGACGGGTTTGAGGGATCGGTAAATGATTTGAGAGATCGGCTGAGTTTTAAGGGATGCTAGGACTTAGCATTGATTCAAGTCTTTGTGAGGAGAGATCGGAAATGTGACCGCCTATCAAGGAGGGACCGGAAACGTGATTAGCTGTTCAAAGAAGAATTTTTATTGATTCTAGGGGTCGGCCAAAATATGGTGTCGACACACTGTAGACAGGTGAGGGGTGTTATAGACCAAGAGTGACTGTCTTCAATCTACAGTCAATCATGGTGTGATGCCTAGCTAACCAATCCATGCCCAAGATGATATCAAAATCTCTAAAGGGCATTTCAATGAAATCAGATGGAAAAGTGTGTCCTTGGATCACCAAAGGACAATCTCTATACATTCTATTAACCCTGACCTCCTGTCCTAGCGGACTTGTTACTAGCACCTCAAAGTCCATTTTTGTACATGGAACAGCAATGCAATCAATGATGCTAGCACTCACATAAGAATGGGTAGAACCCGGATCAAATAACACAAACACATCTTGATTAGAAGTTGAGAAGGTACCAGCCACAACATCAGATGTCTCGACTTCTTCCCTCTGTCTCATTGCACAGACTCTAACTAGAAACCTTTGTCTTGCTCTGGTATTTCCACGATGCCTTGGCTGCTCTTTGGGTTACCTCTACCCCTGTCTTTACCTATCTTTGGGTGGTTGTGAACCTTTGGTGTGAGGTTACGAACTAACCCTTGATAGTAGTAGGAGGTGGTCCAACTCTCACGAACCTTTGAGTGCGATCCTTGGCAAAGTGTCCTATGCCTCCACAGTTATAACAGGCTCCTATGGCCTTGTAGCATACCCCACCATGATTTTTACCACAAGTTTCACATTGGCAGGGAGGGTAGGAACTTCTAGTTGTTCGACGACTGGACCTTGGTGGTCTCTGCCTTGATGATCTACCTCTGTTATATCCCTGAGCTCGGGGCTCCTCAAATTCTTTTCTCTTTCTCAAATTACTGCTTGAGCTCTGACCCATAGGTTTCTCCCTCTTCTCTATTTCATGTTGCCCTTGTGGGGTTGGAGTGCATGCTTGGGCTTGGTGTGATTATCGGTAGTTTGTTGAAAGAAAGTGGCCATTCTTTGGGCCATTTGTGCGATAATTTGTACTGTAAAGCTGATGATCAGACCTTCGACACTTTGTGGAGTTGGGGCCTCAACTTGTACCTCAGCCTCTATCGATTGATCGACTGTACGATCACCCTCTTCCATAATCAATTCGAGGATCTTAGACCTCCTGAACAGTTAACACAAGGAAATTTCCACCCGTTAGTGCATATTTATAATATAATGTACTATATGTATCAAACAATGAAATTGAGCAGTTGTACTATGAAGAAAAAATATTCAAATTATAGGTGAAAACAGAATTTAAAAACTTTGCTTTGATACCACTAAAACATGTCACACCCTACCCTTCTGTAAGGCATTACATAATCCTATAGTATACCTAATAAATTACCAACTTCGTCTACTGATAACCCATTAAATACACTACAAGGGATTTTAAAACTTTTCTTACTTCTTTTTACAGTGGTGAGCACTATTTATAGGTGTTAAAAACTTTTTTGAACTTAAGTGAAAGAGTTAACACATTTGAATTATTAGTAATTTCTATAAAAATTTTGGCGGAGTGCCCTCTATATTTTGAATAAAACAGTTCTTCAGAAAACCTGTAAAAAGCACTTCAAATATATTTCTCAATCTCAATTCCACAATAACTTTTCAATATTTCCAAAGGCTGAAATAAAAGAAATATAGTACAAATTTTACAAGCCAAAATAAATCATAAGTTATTTTACAACTTCAATGTATAATTTTAATTTATAACTGCTCAAAACCAAGAACACTATGAACATACAGTGAACATACATTATAATACAAAGTGTAAACTATGGTATACTCAATATACCCGATAATCTCTCAGTGTAGTACTAGCAGCATAGTCTGCTGCCCTGTCTGTCTGTCTACCTGCGACAGCAATGAAAAGCTATCGCTGAGTAAAATTTACTCAGTGGTGCACAATAACAATTTGAAATGCGATACATAAATCTTTTATTGACAATTCACAAATCAAATAGTTCACAATTCCATTTCACAATTTACAAAGTTCATATAACACAAATTTGATCAAATAACTGAATAATACAGTTTTGCCAATCAATAACACAATTTGATCAAATAACTGAATAATCTGATTTTGCCAATGAATAATACAATTTGATTGCTGCACAATCACATTTCACAAATTATCAAAGCTCATTATAGAAAAATTTTGAGTCAAATAATTTAATAAACACAGTGTTGCCAATTCATACACAACTTAGGCCATGACACAAAATTTTTTATCAATGCCGTGTTGTACACCATGACAAAGCAATCTACAACCCCACTAATCGAAATCAATGAGGGAGGAGGCTAGCTAGCTAATGAGTACTCATCCGATCTACAACCTCAACTGGTAAACCAGAGAGGGAGGAAAATAATCACACTCACCCCAGACTGATAAGTCAAAGAGGGAGGAATATAATCACACTCACCCCATAAATGGAGAAGGAACATAGTAACAGTGTCATGCCAAGTGTGAATCAAAACAATTCCAAACCACAATATTTAAATATTTCATACAAACCACAAATCATATTTTATCTCAAAATTTCCATTTGCAAAGCAAGCAACACAATAATTTCCAAATAAGATTCTCAAAGCCAAAACAATAAAAAATTATTCATAACTCATTTCTCCAAATAAATTTGCTAGTAAGCAGTGAATATAAAAGTATTGTGCACAAACACAATTTAAAAATATAATGTTCAAATAAATTTTTAAGTAGAAAATAAGAAATCAAAATTATTGTACACAAACACAATTTAAAACAATAACATACAAATAATCATAATTTATTTCAATTGAACAATTCAAAAGAAATAAATATTGTGCATAAACTTCTAATAACGATCTCTTAGCTCGACTCGGTGTTTCCTTCTCTTTCCACGAGTCCTTGCTAAGTGAAACACAATTTGAAGTGTTTGATACTCATTCAAAGCTGTCTCTAACGATAATGCTTGATAATTAATTAACTAAATTCTATTATTTACTTAGTCAACCTAATATATGCGACCCTCGATGCATTCTAGGTGAATTAGGTTTTAATGTCACCAATATGTCACATTTGTAGCCTTTTAGGGTTGGTACATGTTACCAAATTCATTTCCATGTATATTGCATTTTATTGCAATTTCTTTGGATCAGGGATACTAGTTTGACCTAATGGGACTACCTAGTTCCCTCGGTTTTTGGGTTTGATCGAAACTACAAACTTGTAGATCTATGTCTTATTGCACGCGGGGCAAAATTTCAGGTCATTTTGAGTTTACTAGACCAAGTTATGGTCATTTTACTATTGTTGTTCAAAATGTACCAAAATTGGTCACTTTAAGTCATTTTAGGTCAATTTTGGTTCAGCTAGTTTTAGACCCGAACTTGTGCAAGCTTTTTGACTTACCTAGGGTCATTTCTGGGCTTTGGTGTCTTCATAAGACTTGTAGATATAGGTCTTAACTATTCATGGTAAAAATTTCAGGTTAATTGGACCTGTTGTGAGTGAGTTATGGCCAAAATACTAACTGCTGCCCAAATAGTCAATTTTTAGGCCTTAATTGCACTAATCCGGATTTGGTCATTTTCAAGTTGCCTTACAAGCAGAATTTTGGTAAGCTTCCTCCATGAAAGTTGGCACTTTTGTGCCTAGTTTCACCTCAATTGGTGTCATACCAATTGGAGCCACACATAAAGTTCTAAGCCAAAACACACCTTGCCCTATTGCACATTGTCCATTACTCATCAAATGATACATTTAACACTTACCAAATGATACATTCATGCCAATTCTGGTTTGTACCATAACCTAAACACAATTCACAACATGTTGTTGGTCATTTTGGCAGCTTACGCTCACCCTCACTATGCACCATTTAGTACAGAATTTTTAAGCTCAAATCACAACAATTCAATCACCTAACCTAGCTCATTTACATGTCTAACCTCACACCATCATACATATAACCATAACAACTACCACAATTCAAAATTAATATTCCATAAACCAAACATGAAATAACATTTTTATGGTTCACAAAATCAAGCTACCGATTCATACACCTCTCTCCATTAATGTCCAAGCATCCAAATTCAAGTATACATTCACAATATACTTAGTATACATCAACCAATTTATTCCTACACATATAAATACATAATCGACCCTTTAATCTACCATTTACAAGCAGAATAAACTGCCCTTAAGGAGTTTCCATGGCTGCCAAAAATAAACATCTCCTTAAAACATCAAACTCCAAAATTCTTTCCACAATTCAAGTACCCATAACCTCCTCACAAACTTTAATGAAGCAATAACCAAAAATACAAACTTACCACTTTGGAAACTCTTGAAAACCTCTCCAAAACATGGTCTTCTTGCTGCCTATCTACTGCCCATGGTGTGGTGGTCAAGTTTAATGAAGAAACTTTAACCATTGGGAGCTTGGATCATGGATGCATGGAGGTTGGAGCTTGGACGGCCATGGAAGAGTTTGGGAGCTTTTTGTTCTAGCCATGGGGAGAATTTGAGGAAGAAGAAGGTTTGCAGAAGTTAGTGGAGAGTGACAGAATTTTTATTGATTTTCCAAGTGTTTAGTTGTCCACTAATGTAAGAATATTATTACTTTAATTCAACTTTCAATTATTCAACATTAAGCCCCTTTTCTTTCACTATTTAAACTATGGATCACCATTTTAATTTTTATGGTATTTTCAAAGTTTAATATCATTTATTTTTAATGTACATTTAGGTCAAAAGGCCACTCGGGATGTCAAATGACCACAATGCTCCTGTTCGGGTTGCATTCTCGATTTTTCAGTAACACCTGGTTTTGTCCATTTTTCGATTTCTCACTTTTCTTTGTACTAGTTAATTAATTTTTCTTTGATATTTCTAATGGTATTTATGCTTCAATAGATGTCTACTTGAGTCTTAAAAATATTTTCTAGGGTTCCCCGCGGTCCAGGGCTAGTTAACGGTCCACGCCGCAACTTCCCGGTGCGGTCACCCATCGCTAGGGTTCTCGGCTCGTTTAACTTGGTTACATTTCATTGCTATTATTTTTCCTTTGTTTTTCTTGTATTTTCTTTTCTTGTATTTCATTATTTTATGTCTCCTCATCAATATCTAAGTGTAGTTCTAAGCATCCTAGGTATGCAGACAACTTTAGTCACGAAACGATAGAACGCACTACCAAACATAGGGGTGTTACAGGCCCTCCACTGAGGCAATTATTTTAAGAAATTTTAAATACTTACATATGATGCAATTAATTTAAGAGATTTTCTTAAGAATAATTGTTAAGCATGAGATGTTGTAAATATATAGATGGTTTGGTGGCCAATATTGGATGTACCTGAGGACATTAAAATTATTTGCATAATTACTGTCTCAATGGGATCAACTTAACTAATGCAAGATAAGTCAATAATGGATGTATTTAAGATTTTGAGCATTAGGGGCTAGGTAAAGGATTGAACCTCACATGAGATGTGATGGGCAAGGAATTGCTCACTTATAGTTTATTGTAATTCCAATAATGGATGTATCTGAGGATGATCAATAGAATTATAAGAATTCAATCACCCACTAGAAATTCATCCAACTAGGATTTTTGTTTTCTACTTTGGAATTGTAGGATTCGCTAAGTTGGTGGGAGGACCAATTTGATTAAAAGACCATAATCATTATGGTTAATTACATGATACATTTACTAATTAATCTAGTTATTTTCTGTAGTTATTTCTAATAATAATGAGCACACCACAACCACCACCATCCAACATCCTTGCAAGCATGCTTAACCGCAATAGATTGATATGACCTAATTTATCTGATTGGCTAAGAAATTTGAAACTTGTCCTGAACCTTGAACATATAGGATATGTTCTAGACTCACAGGTTCCCGGTCCCTTACCTCCAGAGGCCACACAAGAGGAACAAAAACTTTGGACAAGTGGAAGGAGCATGATATGAGAGCCAAGTGTTACATGCCTGCTTCTATGAGTAATGAGTTCTGACGACATGAGAACATGCAGTGCAGTGAGATCCTTCTTCGCCTACAAGAGTTGTATGGTGAGCACAACTTGAGAATGCTAGGTATGAGATATCTAGGCAGTGTTACTGTGACACCCCTTACCCAACTACGTGTGGTAGAGCAAGTTATGCCACTCGATTAATGCGAGCACTCTATTTTATCTTAATTCATTTTTATTCTTCCTTTTGAATATAACTTGTGAAATATAATTTATTTAAGCCATTTATTGAAATTATAATTTATTTGAGGTTAGAAATTTTATAGAAAATCAAGCAAAATCTTAGGCTAAAAATGGAGAAAGCAGTTCTTGAACACATGAAAAACACTTCCTATATTCTTATTCATTCATCTCAACTCCATTTATCAAAATCTCAATATTTTTGTTCACATTCATTTCTCAATCATTCATTTCATGTGATAATCATATATATATCACAGATAAACATTCACTTTTTCATTTATAAACACAATTCTCATTATTTACATGAGCATCAAATTACATTTCATAAGTTCATTTACACATGAAAAAAATAAGATCAATTACAAAATACCAAAATGACACCTAGTGTCCTACCAATGCTTGTAACTTTGTGAGGTGATCCGGACACTATGCGAAGCTGCGGGATGGACTTACCCAATCTATGGTCTACTAGCTCTCGATCGGTATCTTGGTACCTACAGCGTTGCAAAGCGGCGCTAAGCATATAGCTTAGTGGTGCAAATAATAAAATAGAAAGAAATAATATGCAAATAAAAATCATAATTTCTTAGCCATTGTGTTCATAAGAACTGAATAATTACCAACTTAATGTTTAGTCGAGGGCTAATTACGTTTTATGATATTAACTTCTTCATGCATTTTGTTTATTTATTTTCTTCATGATCTTGAGTTTCTTTGTATTCTATCGTAATCATTTCTGATATTTAATTTTCGTATTTTCTTTAACAATCAGTTCAATTCTGATTATACTTTTCCATGCCCAAGTAACCTATACAAATTGAGGATGGATAAGCGGGTAAACTAGCGGGTACGGTACCTCGAACGTCACACCATCGATCACAATGTGTCTCGGTGTGCAAGCGGAATGGCTAATAAGCCATATAAGCAATAAGGCATAAAGCCAAGTAAAACATCATAATCAGTATAGCCATAGGCTATCACATCCTGAGAATAGCAATGAAGCCATACATCATCTGTGATCTTGCTATCAGAACCCTATTGGCATGCCAACCTATCCAAACCAATCACATTAGGCCTACTAGGGCATTTGATACTTTTGAATTCTTCAATTTTTGAATTTCAAGTTTTTATGTCACTATTCACTTCAATAGTCAACAAAAAGTTGACTTTTGCATAGATCATAGGTGCATTGATTTTAACACTCCCAATGTACCACATTTTGCATTTAAAACTTGTTGGTTTTGGTCACTTTCTCAAAGCTTAGGTCATTTTGGCAAAATTGCCAATTTTCGGTTTTGGTGCTCCGAAGTTGCACTATTCTATTGGTCGATCTACTGTTGGAATTTGACAAAACTTCCTTCATAGAAAATGTTCCTTATTTTGTCTAGTTGAATTTCTTTTTTTGAATCACTCCATTTGGAGTTTTGTAGCTCAAGTTATGGCCAAAATAAGTTTCTTTGTTCACATGTCTTTATTCTGCTTTGAAATTTTGGGTTTTGTGATTTTGGTCCAACTTTGGTCAGTAATTTGACCAAGTTAAGTTCATAATTTGGTCTAACTTTATTCATATGAAATGTTCTACCATGCCTTAGGTTTCCATCGGTTCAAGAATCGCCTAAATCCGAGTTTTCTAGAGAGAGTTATAGCCATCCAAACATTACTGCTCAAATCAAAATCTGCAGAGTTGTAGGTTTGAACAGTGACTGTGACTCCCATTTGGGTTAGGTTCTGGTCATAATTTGGGGTAGGTTTCTTCATGAAAGTTGTTTTTCTATGTCTTAACTTGTTGCTGTAAAAATTTTAGGTCAATTGAACAAATCTCTGATGAGTTATGGCCAATGGTCATTCTGCGGTATTTGCGGGAGTATCGGATTGGGGCCAAGTTTTGGTCCTCTTGCTTTAGTCTTTTGGACATGGTTTCTTCAGCAAAAATGTGCCATTATAAGTCTAGTTTCATTTCCAATTGGCCAAACACCAATTGGACCTACACAACCAAAGTTATGGCTGTCTAAGTGAGCTGGACTCACGGCCTCCCTATTTCTTGTCACTAAATGACCTACCACTTTGGTTTGTAACACTCTAGTACACTTCAATTTATGATTAACTTACCTCAAATGGTCACTAATTGACCATTAGAATGTTCTTTAACAATTTCATAAGCCAAATCAAAATTTCACTCCTCAAAACCCTAATTCCCACTATAAATGTTCACAACATACCTTAATTAATCACTTTCATTCCTTACATATATATATATACCTTAAAACATACTCTCTAGTTCACTCTAAGTCCATCAAAACAATCTAATTCATTCCTTCCTTAGGGCTGCCAAAAATTCATGGTATACATACACATGAATTTAGTCCATTTAATTTACCATTTCATATCAATTTCAAGTTCCTAACATGAAATAAAAGGAATACTTGCATAAATAAGCACTAACCTCACTTGTGACCTAACTTGGACTTGCCCAACTTCAAAATTTTCTCAAATTTCTGCTGCCTTATGCTTCCTCAAGGTTTAGGGATAATTTTTTGTGAAGGAAGTTTAGGGTTTTGGGGTGGAGAGCTTAGGGAAAATCAAGCTTTGAACAAGAGCTTTCATGGAGTTTTTTTCTTCTCTCTCTCTCTCTCAACGTTTCTGCAGCCCAAAGATGAAGATGGCTGTCCACTTTTTCCAAATTTTATCTCCTTTTATTCATGTTTAAGTAGTTTATAATGATGTGTCAAAATTTGGTTGGGTGAAAATATTTTAATTGCATCATGCTCATGTCATAAATATGACTTTTATTTCATTTTCTTTTCTTTTCTTTTCTACTCATTTTCAATTTAATTTTTAACAATATTTATTCATATTTTAGATCATAATAATTATTTACTCAACTGGACAAGTCGGCCAAAAATCGCCTCTGAAGCGAAATGACCAAAATACCCTCAGTTTGGCTTGGGTCAAAATTATGTCTGTCTGGATTGAAAAATTTTTCTAAATATTTTCTTGGCATTCTAATGCCATAGGAACCTCAATGACCCTTCTTTGGAGTCCCAAAAATTATTTTATGGATTTTCCCGGGTGCAGGGCTCCTCGTTGCGAGCAGCAACTTCACTCACAGTTACTCATCGCTTGGGCATAGGCTCGTTTAACTTGGTTGTATTTTATTTCAAAAATTTTTACTAAATTTTCTTATTAATATTTGAGTTAATTATGATTCCAGACTTTAGTTTAAATATTTTTAGGACGTTCTAGGTATGGGACCGACCACCGATCAGGAGCAGTAGAATGTATGGAGTTGCTACGGGAGGTGTTACAACTCTTCCCCTCTAATTTAAATTTCGTCCTCGAAATTTACGACTAAGTAATGTCGAGGAGTTGCTACCTCCTTGTTTCTTCACTTCCTTATATCGCCTCATCGATTATGCAGGTTTGGCTCTTCTGAGCTTCCATAGCATATACTTGTGGTGCCACCACGACTTGGGCTTTTCAAGCATCTCGAAACAATCTTACGTGTAATGTCGGCCGTTTACTGCTCTGCAGATCTTTTACCCTTTGAACTATAGGGAAGGTCTATCAACTTGTGCAGGAGCTATTGAACCACTCCTCGAGGCAATCTCTTATGAAATGATCCGTAGCCCCACATTTGAAACACTCTCCAGTTAACGATCGACACTCCCCTCATGTCTTCTACCACAATGCATACATTCGGGCTTTGGGGTTGATCCTTGTTATTGTGCGGGAACTAGCTATAGATATTCCAATCGGCATCTGTGGCCCTATGTCTAATCTTGTGAACTAGAACCCTTAAACTTCTTACTATCGGTTGGTATACTTGGTATCACAGGCCCCTCTTCTGCTGTCTCTCCCTTACAGTGCGCTCCTTTGATTCTTACCTTTTCAACCTTTATTGCGGCTTCCACTAGCTTGGTAAGTGCAGTGATTCCCAAGGCGGTGGTGGATCTTGATGTTGTCATTTAGTCCCTCTTCAAATCTCTTGCACCTTTCACTTCATTAGGGACTATCTCCCTTCCATAGCGGCTCAATCTTACGAATTCCTTCTCATATTCGACCCTTGGCAGGTCTCTGCCTCGAGTTAATAAACTCTCTTCTTCTCTCTTCCGGTGCTCTGATACCCACATATTTCTTCTTGAATTGAGAGGAAGAAGTCCCAAATTCTGACTTACGGCTACACTTCACTTTGGACACGGTGTCCCACCGATTCGTAGGCATCGTCTTGTAACAAGGATCAGCGACTTCTAAGTTACGCTGCAGGGTGCGATGGAGTTGTTTTAAGACTCTGCCCGTTACATTCAACCAATTTTAATTTGCAATAGAGTCATCTTCTCTCTTGCCATAGAAATCCTTTGCTCCAAACTTTCTTAGCCTTTCCGGATGTGATTTACTGTGTGGAGTGGTGGTGGTGGTGGTGGTGGTCTTGGCATTACCCGACCATTTGTCTAAAGAAATTGGCCATTTCTTTGAAACATGGCTGTGGAGGTGAAGGCAGGCGTGAAAAAGCCAAGATTATACCATTGAATTCAAAAAGAGGCACCTAGGGTAACAAGCACAATGACAGATTTTTTTATCGCTGTTTGATTTCTATGTTAAACAACATATTAAAACTCTTTTAATATGTTTTGGATCTGTATTTGCCATTTAAGATTTTAAAATTAATCAGTTAATTTTAGAACCTAGATTAAATCAAGAAACGATTACACTAACCTCTTGATGTCTTTTGGCGTGTCTGCGCCTTTGAGATCGTCTTGAGGACACGGATGTTGTCCCTCTATCTTGTCCACACCAAGAACACCTATGGCAGCCCTTGAACAGCTTCTAAAGCCTTATCTAAAAATTAGAAATTCAAGTTACGCCTTTTAAGAAGATTAGAGATGCAAGCGGGACACTAGAAACAATTTCTAGTGTTCTTAATTCAAGAGATTGATGGCTAATCTCTTTGAATTGATGAGAGATGAAGAGAAATAGCTGGAGAGGATCAAAGTGGCGTGACATATGAGAGGAGAGGCTGCTGGTTGTGTTTTCTTTTCATAACCCCACTTAAATAGCTAGGTTAACACATTAAACACTAGCCACATGTCACCTTTTGATTAGCTCTAGGTTTAAGTGACCCAATCACATTGTGCCAAGTGTCAAACCTATATTTAATCTTGATTTTAATCATCTTACATGATTAAAATTATTTGTAAGCTTATGTGTTATGCCATGTGTCACCATCTCATGGTGCCACGTGTCCTGCAAAATGACCAAAATGCCCACAATGTCTTAATTTTGAGTTCTTAACAAAAAATAATTATTTTATTCTTCTAATTAATTTATATCAAATATAAATTAATTAATTAATCTCTATGAATTAATTTCTCATCAATTAAATTCATATTTAAACACTTTAAATATAAATTTAATTTATACTACACATCGATAATCTAGATTTTGTTTAATGTCATGATAGGGACTTTGCAATTTTATTGCAAACCATATCTATTTAATTAATCAATTAATCTCTTTAATTAATTTATTAAATCATATTTATATAGGTGATAACTTGTGTATTTGTTTGACTTACTTTGCTCATCACTAATTGGCAATTAGACATGTTATCAACTCTTAATATCATCAGATCTCTTTCTTACAATAAATGATTTCTCTAAATCATTTTATGAACCTCATAGACCATGGTTAACACCTAGCATAGCATGCCATGGCCACAAAATTAGTAATAAGATTTACCTTAAAAGAACCTATAATCATATGTTACCATGCACTAGAATCTCTACATTACAAAATCCCAACTCAAAAATTTGGAGTCATGGTTTATGTCAAACTCCATTTGCTATGAATATTATGTTCTCTTTTAATTCCAGTTCTTGATTAAAGATTTTCTCATCGAAACTCTTTTACGAATAAATCTATCTGTCTGGCAGGAACTTGAAACATCAAGAACAATTAAATGAACATAGGATTTTATCTCTATTTACTTAGAGGCAGTTCCTTCTTGATCAACACCTACCTCCATATATAACTAGCGAGGAGCCAACACATGCCCATATACCCATACATAGTACAAGTATGAAAGCGATATCAAACTCAAACTACCTATATACAAGATAAGCTGTGCTATCTCGGGTCTAAAGATTATATGCCTTGATATGATTTATGACAAAACATTGACAAGAGTAAACTCCATGTGCTTGTCATAAGTGTCATTAGTTGACCTACTTATCATTTATAAGTGCCTATCATGTTTGTTATATGGCATGAGACTCACCATTCCATCTTATTTATATCTCATATAAATAACTTGGGAACAAACATGAATACAATCTTTACGGATAAGTCATGTCCTTATTATGAAGTATCCTCGATTGTGAACCTATTTATGATACTTTGTGCTAGAAATATTGTCACTCATATTCTTAACAACTTAAGAATAATATTTCTAACAAAATATCAATGGACCTTTTCTATTACACATAAATATATTATGTAAGCGGAAAAGTGGAAATGCCTTTTATTATTAAAAATATGTACAAGATACATACTAAATGATATGCTCTAGGGCATACTACTAACAATCTCCCACTAGCACTAGAGCCATTCATTACAATATCTTAGACCTATCTTCTCAAGATGTCGGTCTAGCGAGTGCATGACATAGGCTTAGTGAATGGATCGGTGGATTTTGGTGATGCTATTTTCTGCATGGCTACATCGCCTCGCCCAACTATTTCTCGATAATGTGGTAGCGCCTTTCTATGTGTTTGGATTTACGGTGAGACCTTGGTTCCTTAGCTTTGTATGTTGCTCCATTATTGTCACGATGTAGTGGGCTGGCGACTCAATGGAAGGAACTCTGTAAGTTACATCACGAACTTCTTTATCCAAGCGACTTCTTTTGCGACATCGATGCGACAATATACTCGACCTCGATGGTGGAATCTGCGATCGTGCTCTGTTTGGAACTCTTCCAGCCATTGCACCTCCATTACAAATGAACACATATCGGTAGACTTTCTATCATCGATATCGATTGGAAATCGAATCGGTATAACCATCAATTGCAAGTCTCCACCTCCATAAATCAAGAATAAATCCTTAGTTCTTCTTAAGTACTTAAGAATATTCTTGTGACTATCGATGTTCCAACACGGATTGGATTGATACTGCTAGTCAAACTAACGACATATGCGATATCAGGCCTAGTACACAACATTGCATACATTAAACTTCCAATAGCGAAGCATATGGAATCTGGCCATCTTATCTCTTTCTTGGTGTCTTTGGAGACATCTCTTTAGAAAGGTGGATACCATGTCTCACTGGTAACAATCCTCTCTTGGAATCAAGCATGTTAAACCTCTTTAACACCTTTTCCAAGTATAGACTTTGGGATAAACCAATTATTCTTTTAGCTCTATCTCTATAGATGCGAATCCCAAGAATATAGGTTGCCTCCTAAGTCTTTCATGGAGAATGTATTTGACAACCATACCTTTATAGTCGTCAACATACTGTATCATTACCCATCAACGATTATGTCATCCACATATAAGACAAGGAAAGTGATAGCTTTGTCACTAACCTTCTTATATACACATAGCTCATCCTCATTTTTGATAAAACCAAAGATTTAATGGCTTCATCAAAGCGGATGTTCCAACTCCTCGAAGCTTGTTTCAACCCATAAATGGATCGCTTTAGCTTGCATACCTTGGAACCATCTTGGGATTCAAATCCCTTAGGTTGTTCCATGAAAATGTTTTCTTCAATGTATCCATTGAGAAAAGGCTTTGACATCCATCGCCAAATCTCATAATCATAGTATCACTATTGCTAATAAAATCCTAATTGATTTAAGCATGTAGGCGAGAAAGTCTCCTCATAGTCTATTCCTTGCCTTTGGCGAAACCCTTTCGCTACTAGCCTTGCCTTATAGGTCTCTACCTTTCCATCGAACCAATTTTCTGCTTGAAAACCCATTTGGTCCCTATAGGTACAATACCTTTAGGTGGGTCAACAAGATCCCAATCTTGTTTCGTATACATGGAAGCCATCTCGGATGTCATAGCATCACTCCATTTTGCAGTGTCTCTATCTGATATAGCTTCTTCATAGGTAAGTGGATCATCTCCATGATCTACTTCTTCATGAGTAGACAACTCTTGTTCTTCTTCATGAAGAAAACCATATCTCAGTGGGTGAGATACCACAGTTGTTCTACGAGGAGCAGTGTAGATGTTTCATTAATGGGTATAGGTTGACTAGATGGATCTATATCCATCGATCTGTTGGTTGGTGAGAATTCTCCAATTCTAACTCTATTTGCCTTCCTTTGCCTCCTTCTTGAACAAAGCATTTGTTCAAGAAATGTAGCATCTCTACTTCTCACAACCTTTTGTGAAGTAGGCAAATAAAAATAATATCCAAAACTATCTTTTGGATATCCAACAAATCGACCTTTTTCTGATCTGGTCTCCAATTTATCAGTGTTCAGCTTTTTGATATAAGCTGGATAACCCAATGTAACACCCCTAAGTTCGGTAGTGCGTTCTCTTTGCTCGGTGACCGATCTTTGTCAGGACAGCTAGGATGTCTAGAACCGTACTTCAATATGAGTGAGGAGGCATAAAATAATAAAATACAAGAAAAGAAAATACAAGAAAAACCAAGGAAAAATCATAGCAAAGAAATGTAACCGAGTAAGTGGTAGGAAACCTAGCGATGGGTGGACTTGCCAGGAGAGTCACGGCGTGGACCGTTGACTAGCCGGATTTGCGGGAACCACGGAAAACATTTTAGGACTTAAATAGACCCTTATTGAAGAATAAATATCATTAGAAAGATCAAAGAAAAATTAAATAATTAGTACAAAGAAAAGTGAGAAATCGAAAAAGCAGGACAAAATACGATTATTCTGAAAAATCGGAAAGCCACCCGAGCAGGGCATTATGGTCATTTGACATCCCGAATTGTCTTTTGACCTAAATGTCCATTAAAAATAAATAGTATTACACTTAGAAAATGAAATGAAAAATTAATTTGGTGGTACCTAAAATAAATAGTGGAAATAATGGGTTAAATGTGGATTAATTGAAAAATTAACTTATAAAATGTTTTAATTTTAGTTAGTGGACCACTATAGGATTTATTAAACATGAAATATGGCTGAAGTGGTCCACTAACCACCTGAAATCCCATCTTCCTCAAAACCTCCCAACATTGCCGAATTGATGAACCCTTGAAAACCTCCATTAACGTTTTCTTTGAGCTTGATCCATCCTCCATTTTCAACTCCAAGCTCTTAGGTCCTTTCATGAAAAATGGTCTACACACCACAAGGAAGATATTGATACCAATTTTGGGAAGTTTGGTGAAGGTTTAGCAAGTTACAAATAAAGGTAAGTTTGTATTTTTGAGAAATCCTTTGTTAAAGTTTATGTTCATGTTATGGGTGTTAGTTTGGTGAAGGAAAATTTTGAGTTTGAAGGGTTATTGTTGTTGTCATTTTGGACAGCCATGGTCACGTTTTTGATGAGGAAATTGTGCATATAATTGTTGAGAAATAATGTTGTTCATGGTGAGTTAGTAACCTAGTGATTTAATGCATGTATATATGGTGAATTATGCACTTTGATGGGAATTAGCATATGGTATGGCAATGTGATGTTGATGAGTGATTTGTGGCAGCTTGTGGACACTTGAGAAATGGTGTATATTGAAGGAAGTGTGGGCAGCATATTGACCTAGAAGGATGGATGTTATGTATGTAAATTAATGTTGTAAAGTGTATGTAAAGTTTGTAATGTTTAGGTGTATTTGTAATGGTACTTAGAATTATAATTGTGAATGATATTTGGTGTGTTAAGGGTGATTGGAATCTGCCCAAAATAATGCAAATGTAATGTAGAAAATGTTGTTGGTAATGTGCCAAAACAGTTTGGTAGGGTATGGAAGTGAACCTTGCAAAGGTAAGTGTGTGTTTGAAGTTTGGGTGTGTAATGCATAGTGAGGGCAGTGTATATTTTGGCCTATAACCTTGAATGTGTAACCTCAATTAGTATGAGACCAATTTGAGGTGAAACTAGGCACAAAATGTGCCAACTTTCATTGAGAAACCATGCCAAAATTCTGCTTGCAAGGTGACCTAAAAATTTGACCAATTCGGATTAGATGCAATTAGGACCTGAAAAATGACCAATTGGGCAGCAGTGAGTGTTTAGGCCATAACTCACTCAAACCAGGTCCAATTGACCTGAAATTTTGACCAAGAATAGTTAAGACCCATACCTACAAGTCTTATGAAGACACCAAAGCCCAGAAATGACCATAAGCAAGTCAAACAACTTGCACAAGTTCAGGTCCAAAAACTGGCCGAACCAGAATTGACCACTTTGACCTAAAATTGACCTAAAATGGTACCATTTGACCAGCAATAGTGTAATGACCATAACTTGGTCTACTTAACTCGGATTGACCTGAAATTTTGCACGCGTGCAATAAGACCTAGATCTACAAGTTTGTAGTTTCGGCCGAGACCGAAAACCGAGGAACTAGATCGTCGGTTAGGTCAAACCGGTGTTCGGAATCGACAATTTGCATTAAAATGCACTAAGCGAGAAATGACTTTGGTAAAACATACCAAACCTAAAACCCTATCGAGTGTGACATATTAACGACACTAAAACCTAATTTACCTAAAAAGCGCATCGAGGTGGTATATTAGGTGATTAAGCGAATAATTGAGTTGATTGCATTATTTACCAAACCCCATCGATAGAGATAGTTTAATTTAGTCTTGAAACACTTCAAATTGTGTTTCTCGATTAACAAGGACTCGGCAAAGGAAAGAAATCTTGAGTCAAGACCGGAGACAAATATCGAGGTTTGTGCACAACAAGCTGTTTCTTTTGAATTATTTTCAATGAAATAAATATTGATTATTTGTATATCATTATTTTAAATTGTGGAAATGTGTTTGAGAATATTTATTGATTGAAAAATATTGTGAATAGTTTGAAAGCTGTGAAAAATGGTTTGAATGACATTGATGGATACTTATTGATTAAAAGCATTAGAAATGGTTTGAAACCACAGCTATCATGTATATTGATTGTATTCCTCTCTAGCTTGTCTAGTGGGATGAATTGAATTCCCTCTCTGGCTGAAGTGTTGAGGTGTGTGCTGTTGAGGATGAATAGAATGAGTACTCATATTTTTGCTAGCTAGCCATGTTATTCCTCATTAGTCATCGACTTTTGGGATGAATTGAATACCTCATTAGCCATCGGCTTTTAGGATGAATTGAATTATGGATCATGATTAAGGCATGTGTGATTTATTGATGTGTATTGTGAGATTGTGAAATGGATTTAAACTCTCATTGACATATATTGTCTTTTGAATTCAAACTGATCGACTTATGGAAAATTATTGTGATATTGAGAAATGGAGTTTAAATTCTTGTTGACAATTATTGTCTTGAATTTAATTATGATTTTAAGTATCCACTATTTACATGACTTATGAATTGTGATTTAAATTGGATTTGGTTAATGTTGTACTGCTGAGACATTGTCTCGTGATAGCTTTATTCTTTATGCGGTAGAGAGATAGGCAGGCGTGAGACTAGGCTGCATATACATCCAGCGAGGATTACAGTATATTGAGTATACGCTTTTGCTTTTGTCTTGTAATGTATGACCTTTGTATGTACATATTGTATTTAGTTTTGAGATTGTAAATTAAATTAAATTGTACTTGAAGTTGTAAATTAATTATGAGTGTTTTGGATTGTAAAAGTTGTATTATATTTCCTTATCTCAGACTTTGAAAAATTTCTATGGAATTGGGTTGATAAATTGTTGTGTTGAGAAATGTATTGGAGTTGAGATTTGGAAAAAATTATTGAAGTGCTTTTCTGAGTTTTTACAGAAGCTGTTTTATCCAAAATACGATGGCACCTTGCCAAAATTTTCTGAAATTCCAAATAAATCAAATGAGTTAGTTATTTCACCTCAGTTCACCAAAGTTTTTAACACACTGTAAATAGTGCTCACCCTTTGTAAAAGAAGTAAGAAAAGTTTTAAAATCCCTTGTAGTGTATTTAATGGGTTATCGATGAAGCGGAGTTGGTAATTCATTAGGTATACTACGGGATCATGTTATGCCTTCTGAGAGGGTAAGGTGTGACATGTTTTAGTGATATCGAGCAAAGTTTTTAAATTCCGTTTTCACTGTTATTTGAATGTTCTTTTCTGCATAGTACAAGCTGCTCAATATCATTGTTTGATACATACTGATTACATTCTGGTATAAATATGCACTAACGAGTGAATATTCTTGTGTTATTGTTCGGAAAGCTAAGATCCTCGCATTGAATATGGAAGAGGGTGATCGTTGATCGATCGATCTATTGAGGTGAGTGCAAGGATGCCCAGGTATACAAAATGTCGGTGGTTAATGACACCCTGCGATCTGCGATTTCTGCTCGATTCGCTCGTGAGATGGCTGCAATATTCCAACAAATGGTGGTAATGCACCTACTCAAGTCCCAATTCGGACACAGTGGTACAACCACGATCTCCTACGAGGACAGTATGATAAATTGATGAAGTATGGGGCTCTGAGTTCAAGGGACGATAGATCCTCTAGAAGGCTGAGCAGTGGTTAGAGAGGATGGATAGGGTGTTCAAGAAACTTCATTGTCTGAGGAGCTCGGACTTGAATACTCGGTATCCTTACTACTGAGGATGCTTATGGTGGTGGAAAACCATTCCCCACGATGCAGTAGAACTGCGATCTTGACACTGGAATGACTTCCTCGAGAATTGAGGCAATACATCCACGATGCTTATGTAGACCCGAAGCTACAAGAATTCTTAAGTTTGAAGCAGAGGCGGATCGGTGGTGAGTATGAAAGAGAATTTTCCGCCTTAGCCATTATGCGGTGAGTCTACTCTCTACCGAGGAGAGATGCAAGAGGTTTGAAGCGGCTTGAAGCCCGATGTCAGTACAAGTGCTCGGCTTCAAACACACTAACTTCTCTGAACTTGTTTCTCAAGCCCTAGAGTTGGAAAGAGTTGAGTTTGAGGCGCTCTGAGAAGAAGAGAGGTCGGAGAAGAAAGAGAAAGAGGAAAATCGGAGATCGAGTTCGGTGGTCATCTTGGAAGAGGAAGAACTATGGGGACATGGCGGAGGTGGCAAGAAATCTGGTAGGGAAGACATTCGGGACAGAGACCTCCCCTATGCAGTCGTGATGCAGAAGTTCCTATCCTCCCGCCAATGTGAAACTTGTGGAAAGAATCATGGTGGAATCTGTTACAAGGCTATTGGAGCTGTTATAGCTGTGGAGGCACGGACACTTGCCAAGGGCGCACGATGGTCGCGAGTTGGACCACCTCCTACTCTGCGAAGGTCGATTCGAGCCACTGTCACGAAGCTCACAACCACCTAGCGGTAGAGGCGGGGTAGAGGTAACCAGTGACGCCAAGGCACGATAAAGCAATCGAGCAAGGCGGTGCTCGATCGAGTCTATGCCATGAGGCGAGAGAAGAGCGAGACATCGATGTTGTGGTGGTACCTTCTCAACTTTTAACGAGAATGTATTTGTGCTATTTGATCCGGGTTCTACCCATTCTTATGTGAGTGCTAGCATCATTGATTGCATTCTTTGTTCCATGTACAAAAATGGACTTTGAGGTGCTAGTAACAAGTCCGCTAGGACGGAGAGTCGAGGTTAATAGAATGTATAGAGATTGTCCTTTGGTGATCCAAGGACACACTTTCTGTCGATCTCATTGAAATGCCCTTGAGAGATTATGATATCATCTTGGGCATGGATTGGTTAGCTAGGCATCATGCCATGATTGGTATGGCGAAGGCAGTCACTTTTGGTCTCCTCGATCTGATGATGTGGTGATACATGGGGAGAGCGACTATTGCCATCAACATCATTTAATTTGCACTAGCGGAAAAATGATCGAGAAAAGGGTGTGAAGCATACTTGGCACATGTGGTAGACACCCAAGTGAAGTCGGCATTGAAGGACATCCCTACGATACATGACTTTCGGATGTGTTTCTGATGAATTGCGGGATTACCTCGGAAGAGAAGTGCGATTTGAAATTAATGTTGCACTGGTGTGGATCCAATCTCCATAACGCCATACGAGAATGGCACCAGTGAGTTGAAGGAGTTGAAGATCTGATTACAAGAATTACTTGAAAAGGGCTTCATCAGCCTAGTGTGTCACCTTAGGAGCACGGTGTTGTTTGTTAAGAAGAAGGATGGTACTCTCGCTTATGCATTGACTACGAGCGGTTGAATAGGGTGACAATAAGAACGGATATCCATTGCCTCGCATTGATGATACATTCGATCGATTGAAGAAGTGCGGCGATATTCTCCAAAATTGATTTGCGATCTGGTTATCATCAGTTGAAGGTGCAAGAGCAGAGTATTCCAAAAACTGCTTTCAGAACTCGGTATGGCCACTATGAGTTTCTAGTAATGCCATTCGGGTTGACAAATGCTCCAGCTGCTTTTATGGATCTGATGAACACTATCTTCAGACCATATCTTGATCAATTTGTGGTGGTGTTTATTGATGACATTTTGATATACTCGAAGTGCGGAGGAGCATGATAGACATCTGCGGATTATGCTGCGGACTTTAAGGAGAAAGCATTGTCATGCCAAATTGTGAAATGTGAATTTTGGTGAAGAAATCTCCTTTTTGGGACATGTTGTGTCAATTTGAAGGGATCAAGGTAGATTCGAAGGTAGAAGCTATCCTTAATTGAAAACCGCCCAGGAACATCACAGAAATTCGCAGTTTTCTGGGCTTCGCTGGATATTACCGTCGGTTTGTGAAGGATTTTCTATGTTATCTTCTCCACTTACCAAAATGCTTGGAAAGATGTAAAATTTGGTGGGTGATAAATGTCGTGAGTTTTGATGAGTTGAAGAGGTGCTTAACTGAAGCTCCAGTTCTCACTTTACCTACTCCGGGTAAAGAATACACAGTTTATAGTGATGCTTCTCACAATGGGTTAGGCTGTGTACTGATGCAAGATCGGAATGTCATTGCTTATGCATCACGCCAGCTGAAACCGCATGAGAGGAACTACCCAACACATGATGCAGGTTAGCAGCTATTGTTTTTGCTCTGAAGATCTGGAGACACTATTTGTATGGAGAGAAATGCTACATCTTCACAGATCACAAGAGCTTGAAGTACTTAGGCACCCAGAAGGAATTGAATTTGAGGCAGAGGAGATGGTTAGAACTCATTAAAGATTATGATTGCTTAATAGACTATCGGCCCAGGGAAAGCAAATGTGGTGGCGCCTTAAGTCGCAAGACTATGGCAAGTCTCGAGTTTCTCCTTTGTCCATGGTATATGAATTGAAAGCCTGACATGCGGTTTAGAGGTTGATGATGAGGAATGACGGTAGTTGCATGGCATGTACGGCCGGTGTTGATTGATCGGTCGAGAATGGTGCGCAGTGATGAAAAATATCAGAAGCTGCTGAAAGAAGTTCAGCAGGGCACGAAACCTGAATTCTCTGTGAGAGATGATGGTTTATTGCTACATCAGGGCAGAATGTGCGTTCCTAGTGATGTGGAACTGAGACAAACCATTTTGAAGGAAGCACATGAGTCTCCATTTGCTATGCACCACAGTGGAACTAAAATGTCTGAGAAATTTGAAAGAGCATTCTTGGTGGATGGGCATGAAAAGAGATATAGCTGAATTCGTTTCCAAATGCCTAACTTGCCGGCAAGTAAAGGCGAACATCAAGTTCGGTGGTTTATTACATCCTTTATCGATGCAGTGGAAATGGGAGCGAATAACTATGGATTTTATTCTGAGGACTTCCAAGGACACGAGTAGTCATGATGCGGTATGGGTTATAGTTGTGATTGACTAAGTGCTCACTTTTTGCGATTCGGATGGACTATAGCACAGAAAGATTGGCGGATTGTACATATATGAGATTGTAAAATTGCATGGAGTGCGGTATCAATTGTGTCAGCGAGAGATCCTAGGTTCACTTCTAGATTAGGGTAGTCTTGAGAGCCCTAGGAACTAGATTGAACTTGACCTGACATTCCACCCGCAGACGGATGGCGATCGAGAGGTTATTCGGATATTGGAGGATATGCTACGGGCTTGTGTGATTGAATTTGAAGGTAGTTGGGATACACACTTGCCTTTGATTGAGTTTGCTTATAACAACGACTACCAATCAAGCATAGGGATGCCTCCATATGAAGCTTTGTATGGCGAAAGTGTAGAACTCCCTTATGTTGGGATGAAGTAGGTGAAAGGAAGATGATTGGGCGGAAATTGTCCAGTGAGACGGAGGAAAAGATCAGTTGATCGAGAGATAGACTCAAAGTGCATCGGACGCCAAAAGTCCTATGTTGATACGAAAGAAGAGATATTGAGTATGCGATGGGTGATAAGGTATTCCTCAAAGTTTCTCCTTGGAAGAGGATTATGAGATTTGGCGAAAGGGAAAGCGAGTCCTCGTTTCATCGGACCATATGAAGTTACGGAAAGAGTGGGTCCTTTAGCATACGGTTGGCATTACCTCGAGCTAGCAAGGATACAGTGTCTTCCATGTGTCCATGTTAAGGAGTGCAGATCGGACCCATCTCATGTACTATCGATTGAAGAGATTGAAGTAAATCGGACCTCTCATATGAGGAAGAACCCATAAAAATTACGGCTTATGAGGTGAAGCAGTGAGAACAAGCAGATACACTGGTTAAAGTCTTTGTGGAACCATCATTCGGGCGAGGAAGCAACAGGAGCGTGAAGAGGATATGAGAGGCGGCACCCACGCTCTTGAGAGACTAATGCGAGTAAAATTTGAGCAGAAATTTATTTAAGAGGAGAATTGTAACACCCCTAAGTTGGTAGTGCGTTCTCTTGCTCGGTGACCAGTCTTTGTCAGGACAGCTAGGATGCCTAGAACCGTACTTCAATATGAGTGAGAGACATAAAATAATGAAATACAAGAAAAGAAAATACAAGAAAAACCAAGGAAAAATCATAGCAAAGAAATGTAACGAGTAAGTGGTAGGAAACCTAGCGATGGGTGGCCTTGCCGGAGAATCACGGCGTGGACCGTTGACTAATACAATTTGCGGGAACCACGGAAAACATTTTAGGACTTAAATAGACCCTTATTGAAGAATAAATATCATTAGAAAGATCAAAGAAAAATTAAATAATTAGTACAAAGAAAAGTGAGAAATCGAAAAGCAGACAAAATACGATTATTCTGAAAAATCGGAAAGCCACGAGCAGGGCATTATGGTCATTTGACATCCCGAATTGTCTTTTGACCTAAATGTCCATTAAAAATAAATAGTATTACACTTAGAAAATGAAATGAAAAATTAATTTGGTGGTACCTAAAATAAATAGTGGAAATAATGGGTTAAATGTGGATTAATTGAAAAATTAACTTATAAAATGTTTTAATTTTAGTTAGTGGACCACTATAGGATTTATTAAACATGAAATATGGCTGAAGTGGTCCACTAACCACCTGAAATCCCATCTTCCTCAAAACCTCCCAACATTGCCGAATTGATGAACCCTTGAAAACCTCCATTAACGTTTTCTTTGAGCTTGATCCATCCTCCATTTTCAACTCCAAGCTCTTAGGTCCTTTCATGAAAAATGGTCTACACACCACAAGGAAGATATTGATACCAATTTTGGGAAGTTTGGTGAAGGTTTAGCAAGTTACAAATAAAGGTAAGTTTGTATTTTTGAGAAATCCTTTGTTAAAGTTTATGTTCATGTTATGGGTGTTAGTTTGGTGAAGGAAAATTTTGAGTTTGAAGGGTTATTGTTGTTGTCATTTTGGACAGCCATGGTCACGTTTTTGATGAGAAATTGTGCATATAATTGTTGAGAAATAATGTTGTTCATGGTGAGTTAGTAACCTAGTGATTTAATGCATGTATATATGGTGAATTATGCACTTTGATGGGAATTAGCATATGGTATGGCAATGTGATGTTGATGAGTGATTTGTGGCAGCTTGTGGACACTTGAGAAATGGTGTATATTGAAGGAAGTGTGGGCAGCATATTGACCTAGAAGGATGGATGTTATGTATGTAAATTAATGTTGTAAAGTGTATGTAAAGTTTGTAATGTTTAGGTGTATTTGTAATGGTACTTAGAATTATAATTGTGAATGATATTTGGTGTGTTAAGGGTGATTGGAATCTGCCCAAAATAATGCAAATGTAATGTAGAAAATGTTGTTTGTAATGTGCCAAAACAGTTTGGTAGGGTATGGAAGTGAACCTTGCAAAGGTAAGTGTGTGTTTGAAGTTTGGGTGTGTAATGCATAGTGAGGGCAGTGTATATTTTGGCCTATAACCTTGAATGTGTAACCTCAATTGGTATGAGACCAATTTGAGGTGAAACTAGGCACAAAATGTGCCAACTTTCATTGAGAAACCATGCCAAAATTCTGCTTGCAAGGTGACCTAAAAATTTGACCAATTCGGATTAGATGCAATTAGGACCTGAAAAATGACCAATTGGGCAGCAGTGAGTGTTTAGGCCATAACTCACTCAAACCAGGTCCAATTGACCTGAAATTTTGACCAAGAATAGTTAAGACCCATACCTACAAGTCTTATGAAGACACCAAAGCCCAGAAATGACCATAAGCAAGTCAAACAACTTGCACAAGTTCAGGTCCAAAACTGGCCGAACCAGAATTGACCACTTTGACCTAAAATTGACCTAAAATGGTACCATTTGACCAGCAATAGTGTAATGACCATAACTTGGTCTACTTAACTCGGATTGACCTGAAATTTTGCACGCGTGCAATAAGACCTAGATCTACAAGTTTGTAGTTTCGACCGAGACCGAAAACCGAGGAACTAGATCGTCGGTTAGGTCAAACCGGTGTTCGGAATCGACAATTTGCATTAAAATGCACTAAGCGAGAAATGACTTTGGTAAAACATACCAAACCTAAAACCCTATCGAGTGTGACATATTAACGACACTAAAACCTAATTTACCTAAAGCATCGAGTCGGTATATTAGGTGATTAAGCGAATAATTGAGTTGATTGCATTATTTACCAAACCCATCGATAGAGATAGTTTAATTTGATGCTGAAACACTTCAAATTGTGTTTCTCGATTAACAAGGACTCGCAAAGGGAAAGAAATCTGAGTCAAGACCGGAGACAAATATCGGAGGTTTGTGCACAACAAGCTGTTTCTTTTGAATTATTTTCAATGGAAATAAATATTGATTATTTGTATATCATTATTTTAAATTGTGGAAATGTGTTTGAGAATATTTATTGATTGAAAAATATTGTGAATAGTTTGAAAGCTGTGAAAAATGGTTTGAATGACATTGATGGATACTTATTGATTAAAAGCATTAGAAATGGTTTGAAACCACGGCTATCATGTATATTGATTGTATTCCTCTCTAGCTTGTCTAGTGGGATGAATTGAATTCCCTCTCTGGCTGAAGTGTTGAGGTGTGTGCTGTTGAGGGCGAATAGAATGAGTACTCATATTTTTGCTAGCTAGCCATGTTATTCCTCATTAGTCATCGACTTTTGGGATGAATTGAATACCTCATTAGCCATCGGCTTTTGGGATGAATTGAATTATGGATCATGAGTAAGGTGTGTGTGATTTATTGATGTGTATTGTGAGATTGTGAAATGGATTTAAACTCTCATTGACATATCTTGTCTTTTGAATTCAAACTGATCGACTTATGGAAAATTATTGTGATATTGATAAATGGATTTTAAATTCTTGTTGACAATTATTGTCTTGTATTTAATTATGATTTTAAGTATCCACTATTTACATGACTTATGTATTGTGACTTAAATTGGATTTGTTTAATGTTGTGCACCACTGAGACATTGTCTCGATAGCTTTATTCTTTGTCGCGGTAGAGAGATAGGCAGGCGTGACTAAAGTGCATATACATCAGCGAGGATTACAGTATATTGAGTATACGCTTTTGCTTTATCTTGTAATGTATGACCTTTGTATGTACATATTGTATTTGGTTTTGGCGATTGTAATTTAAATTAAATTGTACTTGAAGTTGTAAATTAATTATGAGTGTTTTGGATTGTAAAAGTTGTATTATATTTCCTTATCTCAGACTTTGAAAAATTTCTATGGAATTGTGTTGATAAATTGTTGTGTTGAGAAATGTATTGAAGTTGAGATTTGGAAAATTATAGAAGTGCTTTTCTGAGTTTTACGAAGAAGCTGTTTTATCCAAAATACGGATGGCACTTTGCCAAAATTTTCTGAAATTCCAAATAAATCAAATGAGTTAGTTATTTCACCTCAGTTCACCAAAGTTTTTAACACTGTAAATAGTGCTCACCCTTTGTAAAAGAAGTAAGAAAAGTTTTAAAATCCCTTGTAGTGTATTTAATGGGTTATCGATGAAGCGGAGTTGGTAATTCATTAGGTATACTACGGGATCATGTTATGCCTTACGAGAGGGTAGGTGTGACACCCCTGAATCTTAACATGCTTAAGACTTGGTTTTCTTCCATACCATATCTCATAAGGTGTGGAAGAAAGCGAGGATTTGATGGAATCCTATTCGAGGAATATATAAAAGTGATTTCATTACCAAATCCCCAAAAGGAGATTGGCATATCGGTATAAGCTCATCATACTCGTACCATATCCAATAGAATGCGATTTCTCCTTTCAGATACACCATTGTTTGTGGCGTTCTGGAGAAGTCGGTGAGAAACAATGCCATGCTCTCTCAAGTATTCATCAAATTGATTACTCCAAATATTCACCTCCACGATCTGATCGAAGAGCTTTAATATTTTTCTGTTTGATTTTCTACTTGATTTAAATTCTTTGAACTTTCAAAGGATTCATGTTTGTATTTCATCAAATACAAATACCCAAACCTTGATTTATCATCATGCAAAGGTAATAAAATAATAAAGCCCCCTCTAGCCATTTCTTTACAAGCGGACCACATACATCACTATGTGTATTAGTTTGAAATATTTTGACTCTTAGCCCCTTGTCCAACAAAGGGTGATCTAGTCATTTGCCTTGAAGGCAAGATTCACAAATGGAAGTAGGCTCGAGAGCCCAATGAGGATAGAATCCCCATTTTCTCCAATTTTGCAATCCTATCTTCTGCAACATGACATAACCTGTAAAGTGCCAAATATATTTTGGAACTTAGGGTTAGGTTTTCACCCATGGCATTGTATTCTTTTAAGATCCACTTGCATTCATTTTTGTATTTGTCATTATTATCAAATAATAAAGACCATCATTCTCTACTCTTGAACCAACATATTTATTTCCAAAATAAATATTTACCAAACATCATCTGTGAAGCCCGGAAATTCATAGCCATTTCCTAGTCCAAACTAGATATAGACAATGATGTTCTTAAAAGCATCCAAGGTACATATAAATATTATCAAACACAAAACATGTCCAAACATGCTTAAAAAAGTTTAGATCCCTATGGCTAAAGCTTCATGAGTTGAAGACCATTACGTAATCCAGGACTCTAATATCTTCGAGAATGCAGTACACTCTTGTTTGCTAGTTCTGCATATCATTAGAAATGTGAGAAGCGGCACGATATCCCTAAAACCCAAGCGCTGCAGATGAACTATAAGTATCATCGAATCTAAATAGCACAAGATATGGACATACCTTCCAGAAAGTGTATCCTTCTTGTCCTTAGAAGCAAGATACTGCAGGCGGTTCCTTTTCCGATTGCACCCCATCCTTTTGGCGATGGAAACACTTTCCTTTGCCTTCATCGACTTTAGTCTTCCTTTCTACATTTAGCTATTTTCTTGGAAGGACCCGGGAATGAGGTTTCTTTTTCTTATTGCCTTTCTTGCTTGTTGGACTTTGCATGGCGAGATTCTCCTTTCACTAATTTAGCCACTGGTGGGCAGGCTCTCTTCACCTCTTTGTCATTTAACCTTTGTGATGAGTTCATATCCTATTCAAAATAAGAAAACAAGCGGATCTGCATGGGTCATCGCCTCGACATTTAAGTAATGCAATGGTATGCACTCTATCTAGGCTCCAGCGCCTAAACCAATGCTGCGTGCCACTAAATGTGACACTCCGCTTAGCCGTCTACGGTGTAGCGAGCAAGTTACTTTCGATTGTCTTAGGAGCACCAATTCATGTTTCTATTACAATTTATCCCCTTTTAATTTGTTATTTTTGCATAATTTTGATAAATTTGAATTTTCCACAAATTTTATAGAAAATTCGTGATGCTGACTATAAATTGGAAACAGTTCTTCTAAACTTTGTTTAAAACACTTCAATAAAATTTCCAAATCCAAACTCCATTATACATATTTCAAGTCAATCTCAAGATCTCAATCTCAAATCACAACATTGTTTTGAAAACTTTTCACTTCGGCCCGGTCACTGGAAGCTCATTCATAAATATTTCTCAACAATTCATTTATCAACTTTTTACATATCTGAAAATTTCAATAACATGAAATTTCATATATTTTACATCATTACATAATTACAGAGTTTATATTTATAACCCAAAACTAATACAAAATGAAAAATACAAAATGCTACCCAAAATCCTAATGTCCTACCATATGCAGTGCAGATGTGAGGCGACTCTGGACCCCAGATGTAGCTCTGAAGGCTCACCCTGTCTGCTGGGCTCCCCAGCTAGGTCTCGATTACTGCCGCAGCGGCAGCGCTAAGCAATTACAGCTTAGTGGTGACAATATAAATAAAACAAAATATAATAAAAATAAGTGTGCATAATGTATATTTACATTTATAACTAGACTTAATTTACGACATTATTTCTGATATTATTCAATTAAAATTTAGTAAGGTTTATTATCATTGCACTGAGTAAACCATACTAGTTGGTGATTGGATAAAGCTGGTAAATTGGCCTTTGGGTACTAAGTACCTCGGACCATCACACCATCGGTCACATTGTGTCTCGGTGTGCAATAGACGACTAATAGGTGTAATAATTATCGAGGTTAAAACCGAGTGTAACAACTAAATAACATAGCCAAAGGCTATTATGTCCTGAGAATGGCATGGGAAGCCATGAAACACGAATGGCATGAAGCCATATGCGATCTTGCTATTAGACCCCTATTGACATGCCAACCTATCCAAACCAATCACATTAGGCCTACTAGGGCATTTAATACTTTTAATTTATGTAATTCTTTGAAATTGAAATTTTTATGGCTACTATTCATTTCATTGTTCAACTAAAATGTTGACTTTGCATTGACATTGGGTATATTGGTTTAAACATCATCAACATACAATTTACATTTTGAATTTGTTGGTATTGGTTGCCAATACCATTTCTAAACTTAATGTTAATTGGATGAATTTTCAGTTTTCATGCTTTATCTTTCTTGTTCCATTAGTAATTTTGCTCTGGGTGACCAAACTATAGTGTTAGGAGCAGTGATTGCAACTCACTTTTGATTATGTTCTGGTCATAATTTGGGTTAGGTTTCTTCATGAAAGTTGTTGGCCTATATCTCAGCTTGTTGCTGGTAAAATTTCAGGTCAATTAGATCTTTCTACACTGAGTTATGGCCAAATGACTAAATACTGTTCATTTGGTCAATTTGCCCGAGCGGACTACAGTCACCAGTTAGGGCAAACTTTTGGTCAACTTGGTTTGGTTTTCTAGGCATGATTTCTTCACCAAAGTTGTACCATTATATGTCTAGTTTCATGTCCAATTGGACTTGCACCAATTGGACCTCTATAATTCAAGTTATTGCTGCCCAAACCTCTTTGGACTCATGTCCATTCTGCCAGTCACCAGAAGCGACCACACCAAACTCAAATCCTTTGCACAATTCTCTTCATTTTTGGTTTAAGCAGAACCAAATGGTCACTAATTGACCATTAAAAGTCTCATTTTCCACCCCAAACTCTAACTCAAATATTACAATTCATGCATTATCATTGCATTTCTCGATCCACTTAAGAAATATATATTGTGGGCAGCCACACTAGTATTTTAGCTCACAAAAATCATCACCATATTACCCTAACCAAGGCTGCCAAAATTTAGGGTTTACATACAAATGGTATTCAACAATTTTTCTTTGTAATTTACACTCATTCAAAGTCCTTAACATGAATTTAAAGTAAAATTCATGGTTAGGTCACTAACCTCTATGGGTGAGATTTCCCACTTGCTAGAATTCTTGTTTTCTTTTCTTTTTGCTCCCAAAAAGAATCTCGAGGTGTAAGAACACTTTTTTGTGTTGCTAGATTAGGGTTTTGTAGGGTAGAAGTGAGTGAAAATCAAGCTTTGAAAGCTTGAAAATGGTGGTTATGGTGGAGGTGTGAGGCGAAAGATGAAGAGAAGAGAAATCTGATTTTTTTTTTCATTTTTCAGCCCATTTTATCTCTTTTAAATAAGTTTATGCCATGTGTCCACATTGGGTTGGTTGGGAGAATTTTAATGACATCATGATGATGTCATTATTCCATTTTCTTTCATTTTCTCTCCATTTCTTGTCTATTTAATTTCAATTAAATTTTTAACAATGTTTATTCATATTTTATGTTATATAAATTATTTATTTAAGCTGGACAAGTTGGCCAAAAATCATCTCTGAAGATGAAATGACCAAAATACCCTCCGTTTGGCTTACTTGAGCCAAAATTATGTATCTGGAATTGAAAATTTTTCTAAGCATTTTCTTGGCATTCTAATGCCATAAGAATCTCAATGACCCTTCTCTAGAGTTCCAATAATTATTTTATAATTTTTTCCCTCGGTCAGGGCTCTAGTTGCGAAGCGCAACTTCTCACTAGGTTACCCATCGCTAGAACAGAGCTCATTTAACTTAGTTGTATTTTATTTCAATAATTTTTCCTAAATTTTCTTATTAATATTTGAGTTAATTATGGTTCCTCACTTTAGTTAAAATATTTTTTTGGATGTTACAGCTATCAGAGCAGAGCAATGATCAGGAATAGTAGAATGTATGGAGTTGCTACAAGGAGGGTGTTCTGAGCAACAATAGGTATGTTAGTTCTAATTACTCCCATATACCACATTTTGGGTTACAATTGTGTTGGCATTAATTGGCAGTGAAATTCCCAACTCCTAAGTGAAATTCTAAAATTTGATTTTGGGTCACTTAGATCTCTTGTTCCATTGGACCTTCTAAAGTGGAAATTTGGTCAACTTTCCTTCATCAAAGTTGTTCCTTTATGTCTTAGCTTTAATTCCCTTTTTGAATCACTCCATTTGAAGTTTTTTAATTCAAGTTATGGCCATTTAACCATAACTGGCTAGATTGATCAATTCTAGAATTCTGGGCAATTTTAGGTTCTAGTAGATTTGGTGATCCAAATTTGGTTGGCAATTTGATTTGGTTATGGTCAGAATTTGACATTGTGTTCTTCATGGAAGTTGTTCTAATATGTCATAGCTTTCCAATGGTTCAAAAATCAGGTCATTTGGACCTTTCTACACAATGTTATGACCATTGGAACATGTATTGTTTATATGGTTAGTTTTGCCCAGTAATAGGGTACCAAATCCGGATTTAACAAAATTTTACACTAACTTGTGGTCAGTTTTAGGGCAAGGTTTCTACACGAAAATTGTTGCTTTGGGTCTTAATTTTCATCTCCAATTGGGCTCACACTAATTAGAGCAACAGAATTTCGGTTATGGCCATTTGAGTGGACCAAGGTCAAGCTGTCAAGAATTGGGCATTACCACATTCACAACTCAAGTCCATTCCATGCATTCAATCACACTCCTAAACACACCAATTGACCAATTTAAGCATCAATTCATCAAAATTCCAAAATTTTCTCCAATTTCCCCAATTGCCAGGAACCCTAATTATGCATTTTCCATAATTCATGAAATTCACTTCCCAAATCTTGTATACATCATTAATCAAGTTCCAATTCAACACCAATTAAATTAAGAACATATCAATTCCCCAAATCCTCATGCTGGTCAAAATTACTACACCTCCATTCATGCATATTTCTTAAATTTTCTTAGGTTATTTCCTCTTATTCAACCTAAATTCTATGTGTAGATATCAATTTGGAGTGGAAAGGATGGCTTACCTTATTAAGTAGAATTTTCTCCCTTCCAACTCTTCACTTCTTTGCTTCTTTTTGATACCAAACTTCTTCCCAAGATCAAGTAACAAGGTTTTACTTAATGGTTATGAAATTTATGAAGTTAAATTAGGGTTTTGGGAGCTCAAGATGCTTATCAATGGAGGAAGAATGGTGAGATGGTGAAGGAGGAGAGAATGGCCGGCCAACTAGAGGTTGAAAAGGGTGGATTTTATTTCTTTTTAATTCCTCTTTTGTCTTATATTTGATGTAGATAATTCCATTAATTAATTATTTAAATTGTGTTTATTAATTATGTCATGCTTATGTCAACCATGACATCATAAATCCATTAAAATTGGAATTTCCTTCTTCATTTTCTTTTCTCCACACCTCGTCAATTCTAATCGATTTTTCAAGATTTTAAGTTTCTACATTTTAATGGACATTTAGGCCAAAAGTCACCTCTAAGGGTGAATTGACCAGTACCCTTTATCAGTCGTCCGTTTTCCAATAACACTAGATTGTTTCCTGAATCCTGATCTAATTATTTGAACTTGTTCTCAATTCTTTTCTATGGCTTTTACATTTCCACTAACTTCACAATTATCCTAGGCTTGGGGTGTCACGGTGTCCCACTCTGAAATTTGGGTATGGCAAAATGAGCTATAATCACTTCTCGATGCAGTCACCCATGCTATGACCTTGGCTCATTTAACCCATTATACTTTGTTTTCTTTATTTCCTTTTTACCTTCTTATAATTGCTATTAATTTTTTTATTCAAAGCTTTCTAGGTGACACAGGATATAGTTCTAGACATCACAGTAATGGGATAAACACTAGTCAGAAAGCGATTAGAATGTATAGACTACTTAGTATAGGTGTATTACAAACCATGAAAACAATATAATATTTTCAATCACTAATAAATATTTATTTCAATCACGTTTTATCAAGTATGTATAATTTAAGTGTTGCCAACAATTGTGCAGATTGGACCCATGATAAAAAATTTCACGATCAATGTCGTGTTGTACACCATGACAAAGTAAACTCTCCCAATAAGAAGCCAAAGGGAAGAACAAGACTAGCTAGAATATGTGAGTACTTATCAAACTCTTCCTCAGCGGCAAGCCAGAGAGGAAGGAACTCAACAAACAAGTGGAGCAGATAACTCAATATACAAGCTAATGAGAAATAAAAAGCAAATTGCAATGTCAACTATAGTATTAAAAAATATATAATTTAATTCAAAAAATACATTAATAAAAATAAATAAACACATTCAATTATAGTAAATTCATGCACAAGGTTGGTAATACATCAAGTTCGCAAAACACTTCTAAGAACATTCAAATACTGGCCCACCCCCTTACTATAATGAAACCAAGGGCTAACATCTGCCTTTCCATAATATAATGTCATTTCATAAATCACAATTTTTGAAACAATGTAAATAATTGTTTAGATGTATAGGAAAATCATATTTGGTTTATACAAATTTCATTCAACAATTTAAAGCTCCCGATGCAATAAGAATCATAAAACATTTATATAAACTTATTTAAATCCATTTCAAAGTGAAAAACAATTTAAAAGAGTTAGTTGTGCACAAACCTTATTTGACTTCTCTATTCTTGACTTAATCCTTCCCTTCCTTGGGAGGCTCCTTTCCAATTGAAATACATAATTAAAGTGTTTCAATACCCATCCAAATTATTTCTACTAATTAATCCAATAATTAAATTTTTGCATACTTAATTTACTCATAGAGACTTATAAGGTTTGAGTTCTTTGCATTTGGTGCATTTATAATTAATATTCATTTTACTATTCATGCACCATGTTGACTTTTCATAATTAATAGGTATACCATTTCTAAACACATGGTCATACTACATTTTGGGTCACAATTTTGTTGGCATTGGTTGTAGATTGAATTTCAAGGCCTAGTACAATTAATCCCAAAATTTGATTTGGTCACTAATGTTTACTTGTTCTATTGGGCCAATCTCAGTAAAAATTTAGCTAAAATTTCTTCATAAAGGTTATTCCTTAATGTGTCTAGTTTAATTTCATTTTGAATCACTCCATTTGAAGTTTTTTAGCACAAGTTATGGTATTTTTGCCATAGCGATTTGGATTAGTCATTTCTAGATTTTACGGGCAAAATGTGATTCTATGATTTTGGTGACCTAATTTTGGTTAACAATTTGATTAGGTTATGGTCAAATTTTAGTTTTGTTCTTCAGTAAGTTGTTCTAATATGTCTAAACTTTCTAATGGTTTAAAAATCAGGTCATTTGGACCTCTCTACACAAAGTTATGACCATTTGAACATGTATTGTTCATTTAGTCAATTCTACCCAGAATCAGGGCACCAATTCCGGATTCAACCCAATTTTAGGTCAACTTGGGGTGAGTTTTTGGGCAAGGTTTCTTCATAAAAAATGTGGCTTTGGTCTTAATTTTCATCTCATTAGCCTCACACCAATTGGAGTCATACAATTCAACTTATAACCACTTAAGTGGAGCGGGACTACCATTTGTCTAGAATCAATGACTCTACAATCATTACTTCTCCCAATTTCATTCTTCAATTCATGTTAATTCTTAACTCAAAATTCACCAAATAACCACAATTAGGCATAATAACATCAATTTGTCAACATTTCACCAAAACCCTAATTTCCACCCAAAACCCTAATTTTCTTCTTCCTAACCCATGAAATTTCATACCAAATCAACATCTAATTCAACTATGCTTATCAAAAACCACTTCTAGGCAAATTTAATTCAAAGAAAACTATCAAACCTAGCCCTATCCATGACTGCCAAAATTTGTCTCTCCCCAAACATGCATGATTTTCAATTTACCATCTTAAACTTTCACAATTATACTCGATTTCAAAAAAAGAAGAAGAAGACTTGAATTACCACTTACATCTGTGAGTTTTCCTCTCTTAAGTCTTTCAATTTTTTTCTTGAAATTCTTCCTCCTAATCTCTATCAAGGTTAAGTTGAAGGTTTTTGATGAAGTGGCTTTAAAAATTAGGGTTTAATTGTGGGATTTAAAAGCTTGAAATTGGGCATCCATGGTGGAATGGTGAGGAAGAGAGAACTAAGGTGGATGACACCTTTTGGGGAAGAAGAAGAGATATTTGTTTTTATTTTAATTCAATTTTGTCCCTTTTATATAATAATTATCGCCAAATTTTTAATAATTAAAATTATAAATTTAATTAGGTCATGCTAATGTCATCATGATGTCATAATTCTATTTAAATTTGAAAATTTTCATTTCTTTCTCTTCTTTTTCATATACATCTTCATTTTTAATCTTTTTTAATATTTTAATTTCTTACATTTTAATGGATATTTAGGCCAAAGTCATTGTGACATCCTCACTTTAGATAGTCCATATGTTTCTTGTTTGGTGACCAATATACATGGGATAGCTAGAATATGCGGAACTATATTTAAATTAGAGTGAGGAGTTATAAATAAACAAATAATGATAAGAAAAATTAAGAAAAAATTTAAGTAATAAATACAACAAATTAAATAAGCCAATGCCCAAACCATGGCTAACTTAGAGACGGCTTGTGAAGGCAGGTTAGTGACCACTAGACCCATGGAAAACCTTGTAAATAATTTTTAGGACTCCGTTGAAGAGTTATTGTGCCTTAGGTAGCAATAGAATACAGAAAATATTGAAAATTTTTAAGTCGATCTGAGACATTTTTAACTTGTTAAGCTCAACGAAGGGCATTGGTCATTTCACCTTGAGAGATGATTTTTGACCAACTTGTCCATTAAGTAAGTGAGATCCATGTCCTAAAATATAAATAAATATTACTAAAAATTTTATTAAAATGATAAAAGAAAGAAGAAAAGAAAATAAAATAAAATGAAATTAAAATCAAATTATGACATCATGCATAATCACGATTAAAAATCCTAACTTGATCAAAATGAGACAAATATCTATGAAAGGATAAAATCAATTAATTAAAACCAAAAATTGATTCATCTTCTTCATGTTCTGGCAACATTGAGACATATAGATTTATTCAGAAAAGAGTTTCTAATGAGAAAATCTTTTAATCAGCTGAATTAAAGAGAACATAATATTCATAGCAAATGGGTTTGACATAAACCATGACTCCGGCAGGTTGGGATTTTTGTATGAGAGAGATTCTAGTGCATGGTAACATATGATTATAGGTTCATTTAAGGTAAACCTTATTACTAATTGGGTGGCCATGGCATGCTATGCTGGGTGTTAACCATAATTACATGAGGTTCATAAAATGATTTAGAGAAATCATTTATAGTAAGAAAGAGTTCGATGATATTAAGAGTTGATATCATGTCTCATTGCCAATTAGTGATGAGCCTAGTAAGTCACACACATACACAGAGTTATCACCTATTTAAATATGATTTAATTAATTAATTAAAGAGTTTAATTGATTAATTAAATAGATTTGATTTCTGATTAAATTGCAAAGTCCTAGCATGACTTGAAACCAAATCTAGATTATTGGATGTGTAGTATAAATTAAATTTATATTTAAAGTGTTTAAATATGAATTTAATTAATAGGAGAAATTAATTAATAGAGATTAATTAATTAATTTATATTTGATATAAATTAATTAGAAGAAGAAAAATAATTATTTTTGGGTTGAAAACTCAAAATTGAACACGAGGCATTTTGGTCATTTTGCGATTGTGACACGTGGCACCATGAGATGGTGACACATGGGATTACACATAAGCTTGCAAATGTTTTTAATCATGTAAGATGATTAAAATCAAGATTAAATATAGGTTTGACATAACTTTGTGATTGGGTCACTTAACTAGAGCTAATCAAGGGTGACATGTAGCAAGGGTTTAATGTGTTAACCTGGCTATTTAAGTGTTGTTATGAGAAAATAAAAACAACCAGCAGCCACACTCCTTTGTCACGCCACTTTGAGGTTTTCTTCTCTTCTTCTGTTTCTCATCAATTCAAAGAGATTAGCCATCAATCTCTTGAATTAAGAACACTAGAAATTGTTTCTAGTGTCTGTTTTATCTTTAATCTCTTAAAAGCGAGAACTTGATTTTCTAATTAATAGAAAAACTTTAGAAGCTATTCAAGGGCTGCCATAAATGTTCTTGGTGTGGACAAGCTAGAGGACAATATTTGGTGTCACGAAGACAAATCTCAAAGCGCGAACCATGACTGCGATTGCATCGAGAGGTTAGTGTAATCGTTCTTGATTTAATCTAGGGTTCTAAAATTAATCAGATTAATTTAAAATCTTAAATGGCAAATACAGATCCAAAAACATATTAAAAGAGTTTTAATATATTTGTTTATCATTGAAATCAAATAGATAAAAATAAATCTTGCATGATACATGTGACCCTAGGTGAAAATTTTTGAATTGATAGGTATAAACTTGTGTTTTTCACACTTTGTTCCTTCAATTGGTATCGAGCCACTATATTTGCCATTTAGATTGATGTTTATATGATTTAATTGTGTGTTTGATCATGAGATCAAGAGTTTATTGCTGGTTGCAAAGTCAAAGTGCGGCATAAATGATGAACACCATGGTGTGCATAGTTGATGCATCACAATGGTGTGCAATAGTAAATGGATGGTGAATGTGCAATTGTTGTATGATTTAAGATCCATTTTATGTCTAATTAAATTATGATTCAAATCAAATTTTAAAATTTGTTTGAATGTGATTCAAATCTGAATTTTAAAAGTTGTTTGAATGTGATTCAAATCTAAATTTTTAAAGTTGTTTTGAATCATATTTAAATCTGATTTTTAAAATTGATTGAATAAAATTCAGATCTGATTTTTTAAAAATATTTGAATGTGATTCAAATCTGATTTTTAGAAAATGTTTGAATATGATTCAAATCTGAATTTTTAAGTTGTTTGAATGTGATTCAAATCTGAATTTTTAAATTTGTTTGAATGAGATTCAAATCTGAATTTTTAAATTTATTTGAATCATATTCAAATCTGAATTTTAAGTTGAATATGAGATATTCAATTTAATTTAAGTATGTATATTTTATTTAATTGTTAAATAGTGATATGCATGATGGATGATCATGGACTATAAAGACCAATGTGATTGGATTTATTTCTTTTATGTTTCTTTGGGATTGTAAATTAATTTATTTATTTTTAATTTATTTTGGGCATGTATTATTAAGTTTGTAATAATTTTTGGGTTGTAATTTCATTTATTTAAGTTCTTGTAAATTCACCTTGGTATGCCAAGGATTACTATATAATATTGGATTGCAAGAAGTTCAAGAGAGGTCAAAGAGCATTGGTAGGACCAAGTGGGGAGGAATTCAAGATCAAGTGTTGATTATGTACTCCTTGACAACTCTTGTAAAATGAATGAATGGAAAATGCACCTAGAATGCCACTGATTCAATTCTTGGTGGCTGGAATTGAATCCCACAGAGAATCCATGATCATACCATATTTGCACTTATCCATGAATGCATGAGATGTATGGGAATGTATGCAATTATATGATATATGCATGCTAAAATGGATAATGTGCAAAAGTGAGACCTTAATAGTAAAATAGAATGACCATAAAATCTTCCAAACAAATGATTAAGTTGGAAATGCTATAATTAAAGTAATTATAACATAGGCCCTCCATTAGAGGCAATTATTTTTAGAAATTTTAAATAGTTGCATAAGATGCAATTTATTTAAGAGATTTTCTTAGAATAATTGTTAAGCATGAAGATGTTGTAAATATATGTAAATGGTTTTGATGGCCAGCCTTGGATATTGCTGAGGACATTAAAATTATTTGCATAATTCTTGGCTCAGTGGGATCGACTCATTAATGCAAGATAAGTCAATAATGGATGTACACAGGATTTTTGAGCATTAGGGGCTAGGTAAAGGATTGAACCTCACTTGAGATGTAGTGGGCAAGAGTTGCTCACTTATAGTTTATTGTAATTCAATAATGGATATGTACTGAGATGATCAATGGGTCAAAAGAATTAAATCACCCATGAAATCCATCAACTAGGATTTAGTTTTCTACTTTGGAGTATGAGTTAAGCTAAGTTAGTGGGAGGACCAATTTATTAAAGACCATAATCATTTGATTAATTACATGATACATTTACTAGTGTCTGGTAATTTTAGTTAATTTTAGATAAAATGATGTAAAACAACCACCACCATCCAATATCCTTATGACATGCTTGATCTTAATGAGTTGACGAGGACCTAATGCATGCGATTGGCTAAGAAATTTGGAAAGGCATTACAGAACTGCTTGAACATATAGGATATGTTTCTAGATTCCAAATGTTCCTGGTCCCACTTACCTCCGGAGGCCACCTGAGAGGCAGCCCAGAGCTTTGGACAAGTGGAAGGAGCATGATATGAGAGCTAAGTGTTACATGCGCTTTGCTTCCATGAGTAATGAGTTCTGAAGCAACATGGGAACATCAGTCTGGTGAGATCATAAGCTTCACCTACAAAGAGTTGTATGGTGAGCACGGCGAGGAATCTTGAGTATGAGATATCTAGGCAATTTTATTCCATGTGAGGATGTCGGGGAATGAATGTTGGGGGATCATGTCCACAAGATGATTTGGCTG